>NW_012114400.1:3388796-3458551 GCF_000951035.1 Colobus angolensis palliatus | reverse complement strand
TCCCTCCCTCCCTCCCTTCCTTCCTTCCTTCCTCTTTTCTTTCTTTCTCTCTTTCTTTCCTTCTTTTTCTTATTTCTTTCTTCTTTCTTTCTTTCCTTTCTTTCTTTCTGCCACATATGATAGTTTAAGAAAATAGTTCAGCAAAATACTGTCTTATTTGTAAGGAAGACTTCATGATAGGAATAGCTAACTATTCTGAATTTACATATTTTCCATCCTAGCATAATGTACAACTCCATCTCTCAAAAGTGTAAATTTTTCACATTTATTCAAAACTCCTTAGAGAGTAGATAATTTCATTCAGAGTTACCTGATTGTAGCCCAGTTTACCTTAAAGTCTTTCTTCAGAAAGAAGAACACAAAAAAGCAAAAATCATCTCTGAACACTCCTTTAGGAGGTAGACTTCAGTCAGCCAAAGGATACAGTAGTCACCAGGAGTCCTCAGAGTCCTCTTGGTCACCTCTCTGGTTTCATTTCTGGAAATCCTTACTTAATCTGAGGTAACATGCTTCCTGCCGACTGGCGGATCACACATACACGATATTCCTCCTCAGTCTGACACACAGTCCGAGTCAATAAGCTGCCAGACTGCCGGCCTCTAAGGAAACTTCTCAACAAAGAACCTTCTCAAAACTACCTAGTATAAACCTCCTCCTTTTCCTTGGCTTTTAGCCACTGTCTCACCCACATTCAGATATGTTATTTCAGTCCTATTCTCTTCCTGCCTTAAGAAGAAAAAAACAACAAACCCTAGGTTATCTGGATTATTCAACAGAGGGGCACAGGAAGCAAACCTCAATATGTGATCTTCTCTTTTTTCTTCTTTTTTTTTAATCTTCACATAATTTAGAGAGAGAGTTTGTTATTTCCACGAAGAGTTGGGAACAGGACATTCATCTGGGATGTAATGTTCATTAAAAGAAATCAAGTAAGATCATTTTATCATTATACACGTTGCCTTGCAGTTACTGTTAAGAGAATGTGCCCCGTGGTAAATGTCATAGCAGGCTCATGAGTGCCACCTACCTTGTCTCTTCATTAACTAGGTGATGATCAGAGGACAGAAAGTAAACGAGCACAAGGTGCCTTATTTCTGGGTTTGTTTTTATTTTTATTTTAAGATCTTTGGCTCCAATGAAATTATAAGATAACTTTTCCATTATTGATTAAGAACTAACCAAAAATACAAATGACACTCTTGAAAATATTATGAACTATAGGAGTTTACCACACTAAATACAAATATTAAATAAATTATCAAATAACTAAAAATCAATTCTTGTGGGAGCAGTGACCATTTCCTTATGCTATCAGTCCAAATAGTCAAAACAAAAATTAGTATTGATTAAAATACAGGTGGCAAGACTTTTGGAAGAAACTGAATGTAAATTTTTTGTTTGCTTAAATTAAATTTATTAATTTAAGAAAACATGTTTCTATGGTATTCTTATAATGAATGAAAACCACTGGTCCCCAGTTGAGATTGTCTACTTTCTCAGGTGTTGTAAATATTCATAATTTATTATAGGCTAATGGGTCAGATTTATCAAAAATCACTAGTTTAAGTGTACTAGGGGTGATTTGATTTTGTTTCCTTCTATTGGGTATAGATTAGTATAAGATGCTAACAGAATTCTGGTGAGGTAATGTTTAAGGGTTAAATAAACTGTGACAAGCATAAACTTCAGTGTAAACATTGCATTTAGCTGTTGGTGAATCTAATCTTTAAAAAGCTACTCTTACTTGGTAAAAAGAGGATTTTCTAATAAAAATAGTATGTTTAGCAGTATAATGCAAAAAAGGAATAGAGATGTGTTCTATTAAAAATGACTCTTAGGAATCAATGATTTTTATGAGTTTTATAACCTCAGTGTCAAAATAATACTTAAGAAATACCTTACATAGTATTTTTAGGAAATATTTAGGTTGATTCAACCAAATTATTAATAAATTTAGAATGATTGAAATATTTATGAAGATTTAATATTTTCTCCATATATGTTAATAAAATTTATCAATGTAGCAAGATTTGTATCAATGTAAGCATATCTTTAGGATACCTAATTCTTCCTCCATTGTGGAGCCTCTACTTTGTGAACCAGAAACGCCCAAAACTCTGTTGAACAATATGGAAAAGGCACTGCCCCAGACACCTAAAATAAAGCAGAAACGGGAAATAACTTAAAATGTACCAGGTTTCAAAATAGTCAAACAAATCAGTGATATATATTTATTTTGATCACTTACCCATTAAGAAATGCAAGGGGTTTTCTTCATACTTCTTAACAACTGTTCCCATAAAAAATTTGCTTCCAAACAAGTCAGGAGCCATAAAAGTACCATATTTAGCCATGCCAATTTCGTATGGACTAAATTCAACCCAATCTGAAAGCATTTTAAAAACAAGGCAATCCATTAACAGGAAAATGCTACAGCATGGTACGCACAGTTAATGATCACTCTAATAATGTCATGCTTATTCTCACGCACTGATTTAAAATATCGAAATGAAAACATTAGCCAAATGCCCATCATGTATATGACACTGTGTGGAAGTTGGGGGAAAAACGCTTAGAGGTGAATAAGACAAGACGATACAAAAAGATCCCTTCTAATTTGCAGAAACTAGATACATTTTTCTATTTAAAAACTCAGATGTCTTTTTGAAGTCAGTTTTCATTCTACAGAATAGCAAACTGAAAACTGCCAACTAGATATAAATTTCATCGAGCAGACAGAAGAAATTAAACTCTTTTTAACAATTCAAACCGTCTATCAAAATGAAATACAATGTTTTCTAACATTTACCTTTTCTTCACCTTCACTTTAATTTTGCTTACTAACCATCTATTCTAACTCCACGAGATTGCAATACCAAGTTTTTAGGTTGAATGTCTTAGAAAAACATGGTAACGGCCGGGGGCGGTGGCTCAAGCCTGTAATCCCAGCACTTTGGGAGGCCAAGACGGGTGGATCACGAGGTCAGGAGATCGAGACCATCCTGGCTAACACGGTGAAACCCCATCTCTACCAAAAAAATACAAAAAAAACTAGCCGGGCCAGGTGGCGGGCGCCTATAGTCCCAGCTACTCCGGAGGCTGAGGCAGGAGAATAGCGTGAACCTGGGAGGCGGAGCGAGCTTGCAGTGAGCTGAGATGCGGCCACTGCACTCCAGCCTGGGCGACAGAGCGAGACTCCGTCTCAAAAAAAAAAAAAGAAAAGAAAAACATGGTAACGGCCGGGCGCGGTGACTTTGGGAGGCCGAGACCGGCGGATCACGAGGTCAGGAGTTCGAGACCATCCTGGCTAACACGGTGAAACCCCGTCTCTACTAAAAAATACAAAAAACTAGCCGGGCCAGGTGGCGGGCGCCTATAGTCCCAGCTACTCCGGAGGCTGAGGCAGGAGAATGGCGGGAACCCGGGAGGCGGAGCTTGCAGTGAGCTGAGATCGAGATCCAGCCACTGCACTCCAGCCCGGGCGACAGAGCCAGACTCCGTCTCAAAAAAAAGAAAAAAGAAAAACATGATAACAGTGCCAGAGATGTACACTGTCTAAGAGTGGGGGCTCTGGAGCCAGACTGTTTGGGATAAAATCCCATTCTGCTGCTTATGAGCTGTGCTTACTGACTTGGTATTATTCTCTCTCTGTCTTAGGTCCCTAATCTATAAAATGTGAATAAAATCAGTAGATAGTGTGTAGGATTGTTTTGAAGATCTACTGAGTTAAGAAATGTAAGGAGCTTAGAAGAGGACATAGCACATTTTTAATTGCTCAATAAATAGTAGCCACTTTATGGTTCATGTATTCCCATTTTCTACATTTGCAACTCCTTCATTCGTCTTCTTGTTGGTAAATGGTACTATTATTCATGCCACTACTCACTTTAGGATTACCCTTGATGGTTCTCTTTCCCTTATAGCTTACATGAGAAAAATAAAGTGCTGTAGACACTATCACCAGGTATGTTTAGAACTTGGTCACTTATCCATTTGTCCACCATGACCATACTGATACAAATTGCTGTATTCTCTCCCTCTCCTGGACCTCCACAATAGCCTCCTAAAATGCTTTTACTCTGTTCACCTATTATCTTTTTGATATCCCATAGCCAGAATAAATCTTTAAAAATATAACTCACAGCACACCACTGTCATCTGAAAGCTTCCCATTACACTGAAAATAAAAACAGGGCTTACAAGGTTCCATCCTGGCCTAGATTGCACTGCCTGTGAGATGTGACCACATCTCTTAATAATGTTCTATCACAGTTTGTCTTGCGTATCCCACTTCACTTCAGTTGCACAGCACAGGTCTTCTTACTGTTCTTCAAAGAAGTCAAGCTCATTCCCACTTCAGCATCTTACACTTGCTATTCCCTTCTGCAGTTATAATGCTTGCTCCTACTTAATCTTTATTTTAGGGTCTTTGCCGATGGTCCATTACAAAATCCCAACATCATCCACCCCTGCCCAACTCTTAATTCTCTGTCCCACTTCATTTTTTTTCTAGCTTTTCTCTTTCTGAAATTGTAATATGTCTGTAACATCTTATCCAACAAAACAAAATCCAAACAATTCCAAAATTCTCAAGCTTTTTTGTTACTCATCTGGTGGTAAAATCTGATCTGAATTCATTTAGTGAGAAATCAGTCTTGAATGTCAGTGGGGACTCTTATAATTCATTTATCCCACTTGACGTGGATATTTACATATCCTACTGGAGAAATATCACTGTTTGATTATAAGAACCCACTGGGGTATTAGGTAATACACAATATGAGTATCTTTATATCTCTAAAATCCAAACATTTTGAATTCTAAAACACACGTCACCAAAGGTTTGGAAAAGGAATTGTGGATCTATATTTATTATTTGTTCAATGGTAGGTCACAACATCCTCCTTTCATGAAGGAAGAGATGAAATCACAACTTTGATAACATTGTAATTCATTATATGTCAAAGCCAAATGGTACATATACTTCATCAGAAAGTGGTGTGATTCACAATGATTTATATGAAATTCATGAGACATGACTAGCAATAAATCAGAGGTTGTTAGGAAAATTCCTGTATTCATACAAGGAATTTCCTATCTCTCAATTTCACAGCCCTATCATGGGAACTGAAGCATAACAACTTCCTGGTTGCTACTTTTCTAGCGATCTCTTCTTGATTAGTGCTGTGGCCTGGGCACACAGTAACTACAGGCATTCTCAAAAGCTAACAGGAGCCCTGCACCCCTCACTGAAGAACTCACAGTGTTAGTTTTCAACTAATTCTCTCCTGCTAGTGACTCTACTTTTTGGTCCAACCTCTCTCCTGCACCTCCATGTACTTCCAGCTTCCTTTGGGGCCCTTACACTCAGATATTCTGTCATCTCCTCCCACTATAAGTACCTAGATAAGAACTCATCACCCTTCTTCCCAGGCCAGCTTACCTATTTCAGTAAACCATGCTATCACTCTATCAAATCCGTCATTGCATCACACCAATGACTTTTAGGCCTCTCATATCCATCTATTCTTTTCTTATCAGTATGTCCCTAGTTCCAGGGCCTTATCACAAAAGCACAATGATATCTCTGCTTCCAGCTTCATTCCTTTCCATTCTGTTTTCATTGGTCACCAAAGTACCTTTTTGAAAAACACTACATAAATAATTTTACTGCCCTGCACAAAAGCATTAACTATTTCCCATTATCATAAAAACCAAATAAAAATACTTCTGTCTCGAATTAAAATCATTCCATAACTTGGGATTAATGGTGCCTCCAAATACAACACCTTTTCTTCACCAATGTGTGCATAAGTCCTAGAGTAGCTTTTTTTGTTTGTTTTTCTTAAGTGATTCCCAAAACATAACTCTGGCTTCCCTTCTGAACATGTTCTCATATTGTTTCCATACAAAAATGTCTTTTTACCTGTACTTGATAGATCCTTCTACATTCAACTTAAATCCAAGTTTCAACACTTTCATAAAGCCTTTCTTATGACTATACTAAATCTCTAAGATATCTCACCCTTATGTGAGCTCTACACACTTATGTCAGGTCTAGGTATATTATAGGAATTTTCCATGCGTTATTTTTGTCTCTTTCAATAGGATTATAACTTTCTTGAGGAAAAGCACTGTATTTGTACTCCTATAGTGCCAGTCAAAACATTTAGCATGATGTTTCATAACATGCTAAGTTCATAACCATAAGTTGTAATCCATAAATGCAGTTTATTCACCAGTGGAAATTCTTAAATGAATGTTTTAAGTCCTTTCTGCAATGTGATGTAGTGGAGGATTTAAGAACTTCTAACAGTTTAAACACCAATGTTTATTTGTTGAAAATTTCCAAGAAATTTCTAAATGAAAGGTGTTTAAAATTATTCCAAGATAGAAGGAAAATGTTATCCAGTATTGTTGAAGTAAAATTGTTAATAAAACTTCTGTAAGTTAATTTGATTATTTGACTCTTAAAAATATAATGCAGAGACTACCTCAACTTTTTCTTCTACATAGCCACTTTCAATCTAAGCATATATTAGAAGAATAAATTACGGACATGTCTCTATTCTTTTTTTCTCAATAACTCAAGTAAAGCTACTTGAACCCTCAAGACATGAACTTTAAGATGTCTTATCTGGGTACAAGATTCACATAATTAATGTTTAATGATTTTGTCTAAATCTGTTGGAAGACACAGCTCAAACCTCCTTATCGCAGAAGCTTAACAATGAAGGTTAATGGTGCACCACTCATCTCAGTAGCAGTGCTGCAGTTAGGCAGATGTCAAACTCAGACACATCCAGATCCAAAGACTACTAACTGGATGTAAAACAGCTTTTTTTTTCAGTCTAAAAGAACCCCAAATATCCACTCACCCAAATATTATTTATTCTTTAATTATTTTAGTTAGGTTTTCTTTGAAAATAGCTATTGACTAAAACTTTAGAATAAAATATAACCACTGTGAAAAGTCCAGAACAATCATGACAATAAAAATAAAACTATTATATTTATATGTCTCTTTATAGTTTTCAGTCTCATCTTCTGCATATTTCATATTATTGCCTTAATAGCTCTAGAAGATAAATCTTAGGGTTAATATGTTTTTTAAATAAGCAGGAAAATAAGAATCAGAGATTACATGACTAGTCTGAGGTATTCAGCTTGAAAGTATTGTAAGACAAGCCTTCTAAATTAGAATGTAGTGCTCTTTTGACCATATCATAATTCTTCCTGGGTGAAGGATGATTTATTTGGCCATGCAAAAATCTGACTAGCGTGCAAGTGTTATAGACCAACCAATTCCAAAAATTTCAAAACTCCCCAAGATAATAGCTATGGGGGGAAAGCTATTTCATTATGGTGCTTACTTTTCTTAGGTAATAAAGTCTTAACTCTCTACTATGAACTCCATTCTAGCCCAAGATGAGTGGTTCCCTGTTGCTGTTGAGCATACCAGATTTATCCTTGACCCTACTACACGCCCCCCTCCACAATCCAATAATTAAATGTTCCTTTCATATTCAAATCCTTTTTTATTATTATGCTTTAAGTTCTAGGGTACATGTGCACAACGTGCAGGTTTTTTACATATGTATACTATTCATCTTTAAGATCTAGACCTCTGACTTTTCTTACACAGCTTTCATAGAACATTCAAAATTGTTAAAATGTACTGGAAACTTGTTATTAGGGCCTGCCATTGTTTTATGTACTTTGTCTCATTTTTTGGCAAAACATTGTGAGAAGTCTCATCTTCATTTAACAGATGAGAAAACTGGGTCTAACAGAGGTTATATAACTTGGTCAAAATGACAGTGTATAGTAACAGCTCTGTAGTCTCTTGTGCCTTAACTTCTTTAATACTTATTGCAAATTTTCCAAACATTTGCAAGGGTAGGGACAATATATTGTGGTGAGGAAAAAGGAGCTCTTCCTTAGCGCCTGGCAGACTATAATCCATATAGTCGGTACTCACTATGCATACATCAGAAGTTAGTATGGGTCAGGCGCGGTGGCTCAAGCCTGTAATCCCAGCACTTTGGGAGGCCGAGACGGGCGGATCACGAGGTCAGGAGTTCGAGACCATCCTGGCTAACACGGTGAAACCCCGTCTCTACTAAAAAATACAAAAAGCTAGCCGGGCGAGGTGGCTGGCGCCTGTAGTCCCAGCTACTCGGGAGGCTGAGGCAGGAGAATGGCCTAAACCCGGGAGGCGGAGCTTGCAGTGAGCTGAGATTGCTTGAGCTCAATTGCAGTGAGCTGAGTGAGCTTGCAGCCACTGCACTCCAGCTTGGGCGACAGAGCGAGACTCCGTCTCAAAAAAAAAAAAAAAAAAGAAGTTAGTATGGTGAAATAAAAAGAATAAAGGATTTTTGAAACCAATTCTCAGAACTGCTAATTACTTTCTAAGTGGCAATGTGCAAATTATTTAATATTTATGAGGTTTGGTTTTTCCTTCTGTTAAAGAGAGCTAAAAATACCTACTCCCTGGTTGTAGGAAATATGGAATAAAATAGCAAATGTGATAAGTGCCTTCTGAACCATAAGCATGACAAACATTTTAGCCAATATTTTAATAAACATTTGAATGAATGGATCCCTTGTGTGCTAATTTTTGTCAACTATTCAAAATTTTTGTCTGACAAAGGCAGTTGAGAGAAAATTGAAAATTACGAAAGGATTCTGGATATATATCTGCTAATTACACACCATGCATGATGGGTTTTTAAGCTCATGGTGTGTCCGAAGTCACTCAGATAACTTTCCTAAAAGTAGGATGAAGCCCACCAGCCACAGTCAGAAATGCCATTGTGCTGCAGACTAACACTGACAGAGCCCTCCCAAAAGTGTGCTATTGTGCCCCTCCTTTCTTTTTTATTTTTTTTGAGACGGAGTCTGTGGCCCAGCCTGGAGTGCCGTGGCACGATCTCGGCTCACTGTAAGCTCTGACTCCTGGGTTCATGACATTCTCCTGTCTCAGCCTCCGGAGTAGTGTTGTGCACTTTTATAGTATCCAAGAAGCAAAGCTTGAGAGGAAACAAGTGTTCACTCCTGAGATTTTAACAAAATGAGGCATTTGTTCATCAACTACAACAAATATACACAAGAACATTTTAGGTGCTGAATTATAAAAATTACAACAGCACTTTGAATGGCAAACATACAATTGGCTCTATATACCCATGAGTTCAGCAAATTCTATCAACTGCAGATCAAAAATATTTTTAAAAAATTCCAGAAAATGTAACGTTGTTGACATGTATACGTTTGATCTGTACTAAATATGTACAGACTTTTGTTCCTTGTAATTATTCCCTAAACAATATAACAACTATTTACCTAGCATTTACACTGTATTAGGTATTGTAAATAACCTAGAGATGATTTAAAGTATGCAGAAGAATGTGTGTAGGTTACCTACAAATACTGTGCCATTTTGCATATGGGGGTCCTGGAACCAATCCCCCATGAGTATCAAGGGACAACTGTAGATCGTATTACCCAATTAATGAAAAGATAACCAACAAGTAAAATAATTTGCACTACCTAAAAGCACCAGGCATATTATTTTGTCAAAAGTTACTGAGGAATGGATAATTAAAATTGAGTTATTGATTGTATCCATGATTTTTATTGTATTACAGTGAATGAAAATACATTAGTTACTAGTTTCATGGAATATTCTCTGCAACCAGAAAATCATCTCACTTAATATTTTCTTACATTTTCAAAGTCTTATGTTACAGAAAATACATTAAAATAAACAACTGAAATTGCTTATGACCTTCCTCTAAAGAAAACCATGGGAAACTGCAATTCAGAGGTTCCAGAAAGTGTTCTGAGAAAGGAAACAGCATACCTGCAAACATTAGCTCTGAAACGTCAGGTTTGACATGAAGACAGGTGAAAAGAGGTAAAGGGCATTGTGCAGTATTGACTTTTTCCTTCAAACTACTCAGGGTAGTATTCATTCTCTGTCCACAGAAGAAAGAAAAAGATGACTTTAAATTTATAAACGGATAAAGGAAGAATGCTATTCAAAATGTACTTCCAATCAAAATCTTATAATTTTATAATAAAAATAACTCTTATTACTTCTAGAAATTATAGGTCCCGAATAAACAACAAAAAATAAGCTCTATGGAAGTAACTATCTTCATTTAAAAAATCATCATAACTCTAGAGATTATGTCTACATCTGAACTGGAGAATGAATTAGCAACTGTGGAGCCTGGAAGAAACTTAGCCCCTGGACCCCTTGTCACAGGCTCTCCTCTGCTTCATCTTCAAGGAAATATCAATTTAATCATGTATCAAGCGAGTCTGTTCTATGATCCCCTTCCTTTCTTGAATCTGTTCAGGCAAACTTCATTCTTCCTCATCTAAAAATGTTACCTTCCTTGGAGGGAACGGGCAGTTAAGGGTTAAAATGTGAATTTTTCTTTTTTTTTTTTTTCCCAGAGAAAAGTAATACAAAAGCACTTCCTCACACATTCAAAACCTTTACATCGTTGGAATGAATTAGTAAGCACTAGTTGAAAGGTAGAAGAATTATAATCTCTGGTGGGATTCTAGTTGGATGAATAAGTAGAGTCCAGTGACTTTTATAAAATGTATTACATTTTCTTTTATTTAAAATATAATATTATAATATGTCCTGTCTACTTGTTATAAAAGTAATGTAGATTGAACTGTAACTTACATTATGAATTAGTGTTTCTCCTATTAACATCCCAAAGATATCAGTAAAGGTGACAGGTTGTCCAGAGCTTTTCTTCTTCCATAAAGACTCAACATATCTTTTAACTTTCTGTGGTGTGAGAAGTAAAAGGGGGTTGTGGCTAACATTTTTCATTAGTTCTTCATTAATCTCCTCTGGCCCTTTCTCTGGAAAATCAGGGTGAGAATACAAGGTTGACATGTACCTAAACAGAAAACAGAACACAATCAGTAAAGTCAAAGGGCATGACACAGCAGTCTCCAAAGAAAGTAGGCACTCTGTAAATAAAGCATGGTGGATATACTTGGTTAACTTCATTATCTGATTGCAGATTTTAAAACATTTAAGAAAAGAATGTGTCAATCAGAAAGGAGTTGGTCTACCATGAAGGCAAAGTAAAAAAGAGGTGTCAGAGGAAACACTGAACTTTCATCCACAGTCTAAGAGAGAGGGTGCCCTACTAGGCCTACTGTCCATTATCTAGTGTGCCAGGAATGGGGTATCTCTATCAGACTATTAGAGACTGATGACAGAGCACATCTGAGTCATGTAAATGAACTGACTTGTCTGGCTACAAGACTAGTCAAGGAATCTGATCGTCTAAATTTCTATGATGATTATCTACAGGTAGAAAATGTGTTGTCCCAACTATTGTAAATTCTTAATTCCCTTAACAAATGATTTTTTTTTTCGTTAATTATCCATTGGCCAACTAGACAAAAATCTCAAACCCTGTCAGCTGTAGGTCTCTAAATTAGTGAATGTATGAATCTGAAGGCAAAATCCTAAAGAGAAATAAGATCTTTAAAGTAAATGCTTTCTTATGAAGCCTCTTGGCTGCCAGCCGTTTGGCCACTTCTAGTAAAACTGGAAATCACCATGAACGTTGATATTTGATATCTAGATAATAAATATTCAGTTGTGGTGCTCCTGCCTGTGAACCAATACCTCTAGTATGGTGGATCTCATGCTGACTATTAATTACTCATTTTCTTATCTGTTTCCCTCAATAAATTGTATCCTCCTCCTTCATGAAATAAATTTTGTTTTTTCATCTTTTTTAGCCTCAGCGACTAGTTAATGTCTGGCATATTACAAGTATAGCTTAGGAAACTCACATAACAAAATAAAAATAGAATATGTAAACACTCCATCACTTCATCCAACCAAGGAGAAAATAGCACATGTTTTAATCTCTTATTTCCTTGGGATTCAAATCAAAATGTCTATTATAATGGTTATTGTACCTTCGAGGGGAGAAAACTAATTCTTGTTAGGCCCCAACTATATTCTGGACACTGTGTTGGTCAATTGTTCATAAGCTGTTGTCTTGAAGACTCACAGTGGCTTTCAAATATTCTATTTTAATTATCAGGAAAGAGAGCATTGGGAAATTTAAATAACATACTCATACTCCCCAGTTTATAACAGCAGAACTGGAATTCACAATTTGTCCTCTCCCTGATAGGCTTTTTTTTTTTTAGTCTATTATACAAGACTTCAGTTTTCAGAGACCAAACTATTCCCATTTCACAATAAATTATAACTCCTTATTGAGTTTGAGTTCCTTGGAAACAAACTGAGAGTAATTATCAGTTCATAAATGGAGAGTAACAGACCCACAATGGAACACATGTGCAGAAAAAAAAAAACTTAAAAAAATTTTTATACAACAAATTGAATTTGAAACAGTTTCCTCAACATGTGGTAATGATAAATCAAATAGACTTGCTCAACTCAACTTAGTATAATCACCAAATAGCTATAAAAATGCAGCTTTGAATACTTGAAAGACACACAGTTCATTTATTCCTATAGTTATTCCAAAGTCTGCCATGTGATTTATCCAAATCAACAAAGATATGATATTCTAGACCTTCTCATACTTTTAATAAATGCACAATATGCTCTCTGAAGGTTGAAGTAATCTGGTGTATTCTCGCTCTCTCTTTCTCTCTTCCCCTCTCATGAAGCAGTTGGCTTGGAAATACAAACCCTGGTGAGAAACTGAAAAACCTAGAATACTTCAACAATTGGCATTGGGTTAATGGTCTCTGCTTGTTCAGCATTTATGACACATATTCCTTAGAATTCACAAGGTGAGTTGGATAATCTTTTCATGGTGTCCCTGCAGTAACATCTGAGTGAAACTATCTCAAAAAGTAAAAAAATAAAACATACAAGTATCACCCCAATTTCTAACTCTGTAGTTAAGCCTTAATTTTTATCTCTTTACCAATGATGTTTCTCAATTATGCCAGTCAAGTTTCAAAAAGACAGTAGCTTAGACATAGCAGGGCCTCTACAAATTAGTTAATTAATGAATGAAAGGGTCTTAGGCTTATTTACATAAAAATCTGGAAATATTTGCCTCGAGTTTTCCAACATATTTATATGATAGGACACCTCATTCTTTTTATCTAAATGCATTTTAAATCTAAATCATGCCAGAGAGGAAGCGATGCTCAGTTCAATCCCTGTCTCCAAATCAAATGGTCAATGTTTCAAAATACCAGTAGCTAACCACCAGACTTGCTGAATCCGAACTTTCATGGGTAAACATTTAGGGTGAAACATTTAGAATTTTTGTGCTTAAAAAGTGCAGAAGTGATTCTCATCTGCAACTAAGATTTGGAATGACTTGAGAAGACTCTCAACATCTGTTAAGCAAATATCTTAAGACTCTTTAAAAACCCCTAAATTAATTTTCCCATAAAATGCAGTTACTTAACGCATTTCTTCATTTAGTGAGTAAGCAACTATGACCTAAGGAAAATCAGGCACTGTGCTAGGTAAGAGAGATTCATTAGGGAACAAGACAAACTGAGTTCTTAAACAACAAATTTTCTCTAACACGTATCTTGACCTTTGATCCTGTCACATCTTATGTGACAATTTTTGTTATTGTTTCTTTTCTCATTGTTTCAAGAATTTTTCGTACTGTTAAACTGAAAGTTCTCGCTCTCAAATACTATTTTAGTTGGTTCAATAAATTGGACCATATTGTCTACCGATGCAGAGCTGCTCTCACTTTTTTTAGATGGTAATACTGTACAAATTTGGCAGTCAACATCCAATAGCCCCTTACGATGCTATAAAAGAACAGCTGAGGAAGAAAGCTGTGCTAATCCTGAGTAAAAGAACACAGGATTACTGTCCTGGTTTTTTAGTTCACTTATTTCAGGTCTCCAGGTTGGCTAATACTTACATTTAATGAATCACAACTATCATCCAAAATTAATTTCAGAAGTAATTACCATAAAGATAGTAGCAGGTATAAGGGAAGCTCTGTCCTACCTAAAATTCTCTTTTGTGATCACAGGAAACTTTCTGGGAGGTCCAGGGCTTCTCCAGATATTTCCGTATTACCTCACTTATACCAAATAATGGCCGTGTATCAGCAGAATATAAAAGATTACACAACATAGAAGTGTAATGTGTTTTTCCAAGTCTTTCCGAATTCCTTCCTTTGAACTTTTTACCTTCTCACCTGTACTTTTTAAGAGAGAACTGTGAGCATGAATCATCCTGACCACTTTTTCTTCTGGTAAGGGAGCATCTCTTCTTTCCCTGGTTAACATCTTCACCTGTGCTTTCCATCTTGTATCCTGTCTCTGCCGGAGTCTTTTTCTATCTATGATCCTTCTATTTCTTTATCTTCCATCTATCCCTCTACATTATTTTCTACACCTCAGACATCTATGAAAATGCTCAACTCTCTTAAATTCTGAAAAAAAAATTAATAAAAACCCTTCCCTGGGCCCTATGTTCCCTTCAAACAATGACTGAGCTCCTTTCTTCCCTTTCTAAACCAAGTACTTGAAATAATAGATGAATTTTATGAGGTTCACATGCCTATTTTTTGGGCTTTCATGTTTTATTCACTTCTTATTTTTTACAATCTCATGCTCAAAAGTATCTTCTTTTTTTTTTTTGAGATGGAGTTTCTCTCTTGTTGCCCACGCTGGTGCAATCTTGGTTCACTGCAACCTCCGCTTCCCAGGTTCAAGGGATTCTCCTGCCTCAGCCTCCCGAGTAGCTTAAGATTACAGGCATGCACCACCACGCCCGGCTAAATTTTTTGTATTTTTAGTAGAGACGGGGTTTCTCCATGTTGGTCAGGCTGGTCTGGAACTCCCGACCTCAGATGATCCACCCACTTTGGCCTCCCAAAGTGCTGGAATTACAGGCACGAGCCACCACGCCCGGCCCCCAAAAGTATCTTTTAATTACTTTTACTAGTGGTTCCTGCTAAAACAACTAACCAAACCCAATCCTTTGCTAAGCTTTTCACAGATTTTCAACATTATTAAAACATCCATTCCTTCTTGAAGCATCCTTCCCTCTAGATCCCATCTTTTACTTGATTCTCCTCTATGACAGCTTATTTGCAGTCTCTATTAGGGTTTTATTTTCTTTTTATCTGTGAAATTTTGAAGTGTTACAGGGTTCCATGAATTAAATTCTTGGTGGTAATAGATAAAATGGTAGAAGTTGGTGGAATTACCTAGGGAGAACATATTGATATAATAGACCAAAAGAGAAGCCCTGAGGGAAAGCCCACATTAAGGAGAGAAACTGTGGAAGTGGTAGGGACAATATATGGAGGAGGGACCAATCAGAGAGGATGAAATAAAACCAAAAAGGCATGATAGGAACAATTAGAAAAAAGGACAAATCAATGTGTGAAATGTCTCAATCTCCAGTCCCTCCCTCACCAACCCCACATACCCTGAGAAGTCAAGGAAAATAAGAGCTTTGTAAATTAAGTGGTCTATGAGTGAAAATTTATTACAAGGAATGAGCAACCTTTTAAGGAAATGAAATAAAAAGGGAAATGCTGATCTTTAAGGAAATAAGACTGTGAAAGATAGAGTAGAAGTATACATACGTGTATGTGTGTGTATGTGTGTGCACATTTAAAGTCATTTTAATAACTATATATATATAAAAATGTGTGTGCACATTTAAAATCTTTTTAATTACATTTTACAGGACTTGTTTACTGACAGGGGAATGTAAGAAGATATTGCAACAAATCTATAACCAAAGCAATGACTATAACTCTAATCAAGCTCACACATACACAATTATATTCCCAAATGAGCGCTCAAGGTCTAGTCTTGCTTTATTAGATGAGTTTAAGAAAGTAAGCTTCTTATAGTTGTCAGTGATGGACAACAGGGATCTAATAAATAGTGAGTACAAAGAAAGAACACCACTCAAAGAATAATAACAAAATGATTGAGTAGGCGAACTAATGTAAGGGTCCAAGATTTTCTAACACATTACTCATTGAACAGGCAGATGCCTGCTCTTTCCTTCAAGGGAAAGAATAATGATGGGCTACACCCTTCCTTCAGAAGAAATAAATCATTTTGAGGGTACATATAGAGAAGACGGCAACGATGGCTCTACGTTTTTGTTTCATGACTAAATAATCTGATTCAAAACATTTAAGAAACTGTAGATGATTTAAATGTGAAATTCTCTGTAAAATATATAGATGTCCCAGAAAAGAGTGTGGTTTCGTAGAAAGCACTCAGAATAACAGATCAAAAGCCTGAGTCTATATGCTAGCTCTACTAGTGATGTTGGACAAATAATTTGGCTTCTAAGTCAAATTTTCTTTAGCATAAAAATGAATAAACTCATACCCTTCTCACAAGATAAAATGACACAGAAACTTTAAAATGCTAGACATATATAATACGATATTCTGGCAGATGAGTTTTGCCATGGCCGAATGACTAGAAAGGCCTTTTAAGTCCAAGACAGATCTTTAGTAATAAGGTGGTACTCTTATTTGAGACATGTGAGCAACGACTTTTCATTTGATTTTCAATGTGCTTATGTGAGGTAAGCAAACCAAAAAGTATGTAGTATCTTCTTTGAAAAGGTTTTATAAAAATATTTGTGAAAACCTACAGAGTACAGGTATTATACATATGGATGTTTTAAGTCTCCACCTAAATTTAGCTGAGTTTAAATACATTTAAAGGACTAATTTCATATTTAGATGAAAATCAATGAAATACGTTATATGTCTATATTCAAAAAATTGTTTTCTTTGTTTTGTATACTATGGTATCTTGCATCTTATTCTATTTGCCCTAAAGAAGAAAATGAATATGTAGTGAATCATGTACACTTAGACATGTTCACTGAAGGACTACAAATCAGCAAATTATAAGAAGATTAAATTAATTATGGGTGGAGTATGTTGTTCCACTTCTATTTTTATCTAGAATTATTTTCAATCAGTCTTTTTTATTTTACGTTTTAACTACATTTTAAGTTACAAAGTGGCTTAAAAGAAGCAAATTTGCAACAAAGTTATTATTAAGTATGGATTTGTCTTTAAAAAAATCGTTTAAAGAAGATTGTGGCACCAAACTGGAAAGTTTTGTAATTTAAAGTTAAGATCAATTTTCTAAATCCCCTTTTCTGTTCTAGTGCTTGAGTTAGATACATCCTAAATATTTAAAGTTATAAAACTAAAATTAAAAATGCATACTAACCAGGTGGAGCCAGAAAGACCAGCAATGTAGGTAGCACAATCCAGAATTCCTGATTCGTATAATGCCTTCATCACACCAGAGAATCCCACCATGGCTCGGAAACCCCCACCTGAACCCAATATGGCTACCACAGGCACCTGAAATGATGCAACAGAGAGATTTGTACACAAAGTAAAAATCATAAAATACAGTTCCCTTTAGTCTCAATCTTTATGTTATACATCCCATATTTTGTCCCAAAGAAGTATAAGTTAACTTCATACTTTAGTAATGCCTAATTTTTTAAAGGAAGAAAATAAGGCCTGGTGCAATGGCTCACGCCTGTAATCCCAGCACTTTGGGAGGCCGAGGCGGGTGGATCACCTGAGGTCAGGAGCTCAAGACCAGCCTGACCAACATGGTGAAACCCCATCTCTACTAAAAATACAAAATAAAAAATAGCTGGGCGTGCTGGCAGGCGCCTGTAATCTGAGCTACTTGGGAGGCTGAAGCAGGAGACTTGCTTGAACCCAGGAAGCAGATGTTGCAGTGAGCCAAGATCGTGCCATTGCACTCCAGCCTGGGCAACAGAGCAAGACTCCGTCTCAAAAAGAAAAAGAAAAGAATGTTTCATATAAGAAAACAAAAAAAGGAATATCTATTAGAAAAAAATTAAAATGACCAACTTACACTATTTAATAATAATAATACTCTATATTTGTTCAACCTTTTGCAAATTTTTGACTTGCTTTCAGGGACATTGTTTTATTTAACTCTCAGAAATCATGTAAGGTGAGCAAAAGGAAAGTATTTGCTGGTTTTGCAGATGAAAGTTCTATACTGATTATGTTACTTGTGTAAGATACTAGTTGGTAATTTGTAGTTGGTAATTCGTAGTTGGTAATTCGTAGTTGCCTTCAGGTTACATTTACAGAGAGCATCTTTAACATCTGGTGACCGATCTGATGTTAGCAGTAAAAGAGAGGAAGGTGGGTGGTCGGACTTAGTGTTTCTAGCTTTGCTCTTAAGCAGATGATGCTATCATTACCCAGAACAAGGATCCTAAGGCATGAAGTTAGGTGAAGGAAGAAACAGTGTGCTCAGTCTTAGAAATGCTGAAAACACAACATGAACGCATTGTGTTTCAAGTATTGGCACCTGATCCCTGAGTGGCCACTTACCAATATGACATATACATATAATCATGGAATGATTATTTTACAACCAGGAGGACCAAAAAGATTGTATAGTCATAAGAGATAGTAGTTGTAAGGAAGCCAGATAAGAATTTAGAACAAAAAGGAAGGATTTGAATTAAGCCTTGAAAGGGGGTTGAGTATATAGGCAGTATAATAATAATAATAATAATAATAATACTAGCAAATGTTTAACCTTTAAATTGGGAAAGAGAAATCTGCAGAGTCCAGATCTTATTAGAGTTAGAGCAGTGAATAGTAGAACACCTAGGACTAAATTCCTGACCCAGAACTGTACATTAACAAGTGGCCTCAAATCAAAAACACTAGACATCAAACTGCATGCAAACTGGGAACCTCATAATGAAAGCACACTCTACAAGTGCAGTGCAATGGAAGGATCTAAATGGCTTTGAACCTGTGTATGTATATATGTGTATATGTGTGTATGTCTGTGTATCTTTATATAGACGTATATGGGTTGGTATAAACACCATGCTCTCAAACACAGATTTTTAAACTGTAAATAAAGTAAAATATGTAAGTCTTTAAAAGCTTGTCTGGAGGGGGAAATAAAGCTAAGGTAGGAAACCAAAGCACATTATACAGAGGATGAATAGAGTACAATAAAGTATTAGGTGCAGCAGTAGTTATAAGAAAGCTAGATATGAAGTTAGAATGAAAAGGAGGGATTTGAATTCAGCCTTGAAAGGGGGTTGAGTTTGCAGGCAGTACAATAAGAATAATAATAACAATAAAAGCAAGCATTTAACATTGCTATGTGCTCAGTTCTGGGCCTAGGGTTCAGGTCAAGATAGGCATAAGCAAGAAAGGGTATGTGATTTGGGAACCAAACTACTTGGGGTCTTAGTATTGTAGCAGGTGTATATTAGGGAATTGGGAAAATAGGATTATGAAGGGCATCGAGGAAAAGCAATTTCAAGATTAATACTGTAAAACATGGAAGGTTGTTCGTATTCAAAAAATATTTGGGGGCATTTGAGTCTAGGTATGGTTAATTGTAGCATTGTATTATTAAAAATAACCAATCCAATACAAATCAGGTAGTTCAGAATAGAGAAAAAAAGTTCTTAGTAACAGATCATACTGTTCATTTCAACACACAGCAAACAGCCTGCACTGTTATTCAACATGAGATTTAATAAGATAAACTGGAAAAATGAACTTAAGAGCTTCTCTAATACTGAGAAAACAACCTCCCAGATGTACTTCTTCAAATGCCAACAGCCCGACACATACTGAAGATGCATATGGTACATTGCTTGGAATTTTCTGGAAACAGCCTCCTGTTAAACTGGAATTCATGCGTTAGGTAACCTACTGCTCTCATTATCGCTTTGAAGTAATTCTGAGGGAGGTTTTCAGGTCACGGTTTTAATTCAGATACTTCTGTTGTCATCAGGGGAAGGAAAATGTCAGATATTTGTACATAAAGTTGAATAATCAAATAATTGACAGTGCAGATTATAATTACCTTCATTTGTTAAGTATGCATTTATACTATATCATTTAATTTTCATAACCTATCAGTATATATTATTACTCCGTTTCTTTGTTTTTTTTTTTTTTTTTTGAGACAGGATCTCTCTCTCTCACCCACACTGGAGTCTCTCTCTGTCACTCAGGTTGGAGTGTACTGGCATAGAGATGGGGTTTTGCCATGTTGCCTAAGCCTCCCAACGTGCTGGGATTACAAGCATGGGCCACCACACCGGGCCTATAACTCCATTTTTAAAAATAAAGCAATTTAAACACAAAGAAGGTATTTTTTTCCGATGTCACAAAGCTAGAAAGTGGTATTTGGAGTCAAAGTTGGGTCTGCCATATAATAAAGCTATTATTTCACTATGCTCTACTTTGTCTCTCAAAACAAATAGCTTCCACTTTCCCCCAACTAATGCTGTGTCCTAAGGCCAAGAAAATCCTCTGTGGGCTCAGTTTGCTTATTATAAAAGTATTGATCTTGATATATTAATGTGTAAAAATATTGATCTTGAAGCTTTTAGTGACTAGTAACATTCTAGATTCTATAACACCTACAGAAACATGAATTATAAAACTATAAAATTATAACTATGAACTATAACAAAGAATAGGAAATTAGATTTGTCAAGAACATATCGTACGTGCCTTGCACTCTCTCATGGACACTTTCACACAATTTATTTCATTTACGCTTCCCAACTCTCAAAAGGAAATCATTGTTTGTTTCATTTTTCAAATGAGGAGTGCAGATAATACCTAATAGCTAATAAGTAGTACAACCAGGATTTGAGCTGAGGTATGTCTGGCATCAAAATTCCTTACTCTTCCCTCTGTCATTGCTCAGAAAGAAAGGGGTAACCTTTACGGAGTGAAAGCACTGATGCTTAGTCAAACTATATTTCAAATTATGTATCACTTCAAATAATGTCAGGACAATTTTACACAATAAACAAAGACTAAGTTTAGAGTTTTAATAGTCTTGCTCATTCTGAAATAATGTTCAAAGAAATAATACGAAAGTTATAAGGTTCAGCTGTTAGTCATAGCTCTAATTCTAAGAGAATCAAATACGTGTTCCTGAGAAGGTTTGGGGTTGTATTTGGACCTAGTATCACTAGTATTTAGATATAAATGATGTCAATAAATATTTCTCATACTTCCTTCATATGATTATGGAAAATGAGTTTTCATTTACCAAAAACTTTGTGTTTTGACTTAATTATCCTGGTACATAAACTTACTGACATTATTAATTGCCTTCCTTTCAAAAGAAAATTCTGAAGTATTCAAGAATATTTTTGTTTGTCATAAACAGATAAATACATTTCTCTCCTTGGCCTCTATATTAGTCAGGGTTCTTCAAAGAAACAGAACCAACAGCATGAGTAGATATATCGAAAGAGATTTATTATAATGAATTGTCTCACACTATTAAGACCAGTCGAGTCCAAATCTGCAAAATGAGCTGGCGAGCTCCATACCCAGGAGAGCCTATGGTGCAGATGGAAGTCCAAGGGAAGTCAGCTGGAGAATTCCCTCCTGCTCAGCGAGGCAAGCCTTTTTGTCATATTCAGGCCTTGAATGGATTGGATGAGGCCTACCCACATTATAATAGTAAGGATAATCTGCTTATTCAAAGTAAGCAACAACACCAGCAGCAAATCTAGCACTTGGTCTTATGATGCCTCTCCATTGCTTCTGACATGCGGACATTTGCTTGCCTCTCCTGGACCCTGTTTCCCTCACAGCTTCTATTTCTCAGCAGTCAAGGGCTTTGAGCCCCTCGGAGTGCACCACCTTGCTGACTGCAGTCTGGGCCCCTTGGGCATGTAACCTGCTCTCTAGACCAGTTAGACCAGTTTCCAGCTCTGTTTTATTCCGTGGCTGTTTATATCCCACCACTTCCTCAGATAAGAAAAATTCAGCTCCACCTCTTGATTCCTGAAACCTGACCCTTGCAAGCCCAGGCCTGCTCAGTTCCTGTTCCTATACTCCACCAAAGGGAGCCCTCCACTGCCTGTCTTTCAATGTTTACCATCTGAAAGAGGAACAAAGATTGATAGTACAAAGTGCCATTGTCAGAATGAAGGTGAAAAGAGGTGGGAAAATATTCTCGACAAAGGAAATCAGAAAAACAGGAATGGCAATGCTTATTGACAACTCAAGGTTGATCTCTCTTATCTCCTTCAGAAACTGTCTTGCTCTGCCTCTCCCTTCCCAACTAGATGATCCCTGTTTCTCTGGCCTTTCACTTAACTTGTATGACAAATGTAAGTACCAAGTGGCACTCGGAGAATTAATTACTTAAGGCCCATATTTTACTTCTATTTTCATCCAAAGCTGTCTATTTGTTTAAACTGAAATATGATCCTTATAGTCTTCCTTAAAAAAAAGCATTATCTCTTTTATACTCTGACAAGAAGAAGAATCGTTTCTTCTCTCATTTCTTTACTACTCTAATTCCAGATTTTACTCCCCCAACCAACCTTGTTACGTTATAGCTAGTTTTTAGGGGACATAGAGACTGGATAGTAACATTTCACTTCACAGACACAACTGTAATCTGAAAACTTCATCTGACCAAAAGCTATTTTAGAACAAGAAAAATTTAAAAAGTGGCTTCTGAACTACCAAAATACACCAAAAATCCCCATACACAAAGTCATGTATCTTGCTCAAAGAAAAGATCTTAGCCCTCTTCTCATAAAGAAATTATATTAATTAGAGACACTGTTCTAACAGCAAGTTTGCTTATCAGATTTGAATTCCAGAGCAACAAAGTTGAAAGAGAAAAGGGCAGTGTGAAGAAGTCACTTCAAGCGGCCACACAAGGCACAGAACAGTGGCAGCTGAATGCAAAGGAAGCAGGCCTGAGAATGTCCAAATTGGTTCAGTCTGAGCAAGAAATTACACATTTCAGGAAGATTTCCATCTACATAAACAAAATCAATAATTTTTTTTTAAAAAAATCTCAGTACTTAAGAGAATAAACTCTTAGGCTTTAAAAAATCTTAACTATTTGACTAGTTCAGTATACAGGCAGGAAAACTAATTAAAAAATTAGGCCATGGTAAATTTAACAATTATTGACGATGAGTGTTATGCCACAGAATGGCAGCACCCAAGAATATGTATAATATTACTGTTTTACTGGCAACTATTATACACCCCTATACATTTTGCTGGACACTTTATGAGCATCAGTACCTATCCCCTTACCCCAACAGGAGACATTATCATCATTTTACAAGTGAAGCACAAAGGTAAAACAAAGTTCCCAAATATATACTGCCCAAATTCATTCAACATTTAATTCAACGTTGAGGTCTAACCTGGATACTATCTGTATTGAGATGAATAGGACTGTTCTCGTTCGTTGTACAAACTGCCACAACAGCCCACTCTTCCATACCTTAAGGAGGCCAACTGGCCAGTACTGAAAAGAAAGTGAAGACTTTGATAGGGGACAAAGGATGTGGAAAGTTAAGAGATCCAAGAAGTAACATAAAAATGGAAAAATGTTACTTTTGTTATGGGAATGGGTGGTGCTGATAACTTCTAAGCTGATTATTTCTGCCAAGAGAGAACAGTGTGGACTGAAACCAAGAAAAGCAACAACAAAAGTTTTAATTCCATAAATGACTTCCAAACACATGAATTTAATATTTTTTGAAGGACAGCACAGAGAAAAAGCATAATTACCTCATTCCCCATCTGTTGCAGAAAAGTTGTTTTACCGTCATTTGTATGAACATGAAGCGAAGTTATATTTTCCCAGGAAGACTTACTAATCCTTTCCACAGAAGGAGGAGTGACTAGAGGTGGCAGCAGAAACTTACCTTTTGGAAATAAGAACCTAAGAAAAAATGCCAGCCAGTGTGTCCTACATGAATTTCTAACTCAAGAGTCTAAGCCAAGATCTCATCAAAACTTTCTCCTTAACCAGTGTTTCCCTAGCAACCTGATACTGGTGTTCCTGTTTCAAAACTGTGACCTCTCTCCCTAGCAAATCTACTCCATGCATGCAAAGACTAAATCTGTGCCCTGATACATACAACAAAATATTCACCAAGGATCTACCATAGTAGGAATTATGCTAGGTGTTTGAAATATAGAAATTTATAACACAGATATTGTCCTGGCCCTCACAAAACTTAAATTCTAATGGAGAAAACAGTCACACTCACCAATATTTTTACAAGAAGTTTTTTTAAGTACAACCATGGGAAATGATGAGAAGAGAATGTTCATATATGCCATAAGAGAGTATAACTGAGAGAACTAATTTAGACTTAGGGGTAAGGAGGGAGGAGATGATTTGGGAGAGCCTCAGAAGAAATTATCTGTGTGCTCATTAAAGAATGGGAGAGTGTTAGCTAAAAGTGGGGTAAAGTGGAGAGAGGGGTTGTATAGGGCAAGCCTATTGCGGTGAGAGGAAGCACTGTACAGGAGAGCTCCAATCGGGGAAAGATTCTGTAGAGACAGAGAACTAAGAGGTGCTTACTGGGAGGGAGTATAGAAATTTCAGATAAACTGGCAAAAATGAAGCTAGAAAGAAGCTATGCAGCTAAGAGTCTAAGAGCAGTGGAAGGATTTTAAGCTTGGGATGGACTGAATTAGATTTCTGTTTTGAAACGTTCACTCTGAATTCATTGTAAAAAGAAAGTGGGAAGTGGGAAGACAAGTACAAGTCCTCTCAATACACAAACATATGTAAGTCCTCTCTGTACAAGGCACAGAGAGAGACAAGACTTTGTGTTCAGATTTAGATAGGCTGAATTTGAGATGCTGGGAGGAATACATGTAAAGAAATCAAGTAAGTGTGTAGATATTTAGGTCTGAAGCTCAGAAGAGAGGTTCTAAGTTGTGGATATGCATGTCCCTAGCATGCAGGTGTTGGGCGACATCACAGGCCAGAGAGAAATTTCTTGATGTTGTTGTTGTTGTTGTTGCTGCTGCTGCTGTTGTTTGAGACAGTCTCACTTTGTCACCTAGGCTAGAGTACAGTGGCACCATCTTGGCTCACTACAGCCTCTACTTCCTGGGTTCTAGTGATCCTCCTGCCTCAGCCTCCCAAGTAGCTAGGACCACAGGTACACACCACCACATCTAATTTTTTTGTATTTTTTGTAGACACAGGTTTTCACCATGTTGACTGGGCCGGTTTTGATCCTCCTGCCTCGGCCTCCCAAAATGCTGGGATTACAGGTGAGAGCCACCATACCCTGACTAAGAATCCTAGATTTAAATCTCAATTGCCTAGAAAAACATATTTCTCATGGGGCGTGGTGGCATGCACCCTATAGTCCCAGCACTTTGGGAGGTCGAGGCAGGAGGATCACTTGAACCCAGGAAGTCGAGGCTTCAGTGAGCCAAGATGGTGCCGCTGCACTGTAGCCTGAATGACAAAGTGAAACGCTGTCTCAAAACATGAAAGAAAGAACTAGAATGAGGAGAAAGAGGACCGAGGACTACGAGTTGAGGAACTAATATATGTAAGGAATACTCAGATGAAGAAGAGCTGGTAAAGAACACCAAAGAGGCACGATGAAGAGCATGAAAAGGGAGTAAGTGAAGAGTAGACAGTGTTTCAAAATGTAAGGAGACATCTGTCATTTGCAGCTGCAAGATTAGTTAAGATAGGGCAAGAACAAGACCCTGTGCATTTATTAGTACTGGTGTCTAAAGGAGGTAGAATGAGTTTGTATAGAAAATGTTGGAGACGTTTGTGAAGGTAAGGAGAGAAATAGAGCAGAAGGGAGGAGAGAATACAGAATCCAGGAAATGTTTTTTGTTTTTTATTTTCTTTTTATATCTGAGTTTAGAACATGTTTATATTTTTACAGGAAATATCCACACGGAGGTAGACGCTGACAATACAGGTTGAGAGTGATCTGGGAAAATACGAATAACAGATATATTGGGGTTCTCAAGAGGAGCTTAGGATCCATATCTGATGGGTATCTGCATTTGAAAGCAAAGGGAGTATTTTCTCTATTGAACTAGGAGGGAGGTTGCAAAGGACAGGCATCGATTATGGAGTATGTCAATTTTACAGCAAGAAATGAAGGATTTGTCATCTCCTAACTTTTTATTTCTCTATCATTAGGAGACAAGTCTATCTGTTGTGAGGGGAACAAGAAGTAGTTTGCCATTAGCAGTAAAGAAAATAATTGTTGCAAATAAATAGAAAGAAATTAGGCAGGGAAACTCAGATTGCAAGGCACGATCTCCCAAATAAAGTTGACAATCATGACTTACAAGAAATATGAATTTCCTCCTTTTTCTTCTAGCAAGCTCATACCTCAAGGCATGGCCAACAGTCTTAAACTCTAAAAGAAATTTCTGTCATCTCTGCTGCAGAGTGAGTCATCCTCTTGCAATCACTTGCATCCCTCAGTTCACACCTCTTTATTAAGAACTTAACACATCATGGGTTTTGTTTGCTTAAATATCATTCTTCCAAAGAAGGCTTTAAAATCACTAAGGAAAGTAACTCCTCAGGGCTAGCCATCTCAGCTTTATTCTTCTCTAGCGCTTAGCACAGTATTTCAATAAATTACAATTGTTAGAAATGAAAATAATTTGTAAAATCATTTTTCTGTTTTGAGGGTATACCAATACCAAATAAGGATGGCAACAAAAAGAAAAATGTTATAGAATTGCTACTGAAAAGTTATCTATATTAAAAGAAACACACGTACACACACTAAAAACTTCAGAGAAGCTATAAATTTCTGAATAATGTATAGAGATGACAGTTTTTTCAAGAACTAATTAGCCTGACGTGATAAACAACCACAAGTTCTAACAAGGATCTATTGTGGTGACAAGCAAGATACAGGATTTGGCCAGGCATGGTGGCTTGTGCTTGTAATCCCAGCACTTTGGCAGGCAGAGGTGTAAGGATTGCTTGAGCCCAGGAGTTTGAGACCAACCTGGGAAATATAGCAAGATCCCATCTCTAGAAAAAAAATTTACACACACACACACACACATATATATATATATATATATAAATTTTCTGGGTATAGTGGCATGCACCCATAGTCCTGGCTACTTAGGAGGCTGAGGCAAGAGGATCACTTGAGCCCAGGAGTTTGATGATGCAGTGAGCTATGACTGTCCCACTGCACTCCTGCCTGGGCAACAAAGCAAGATCTTGTCTCTAAAAACAAACAAACAAACAAACAAAACAAAAGATGCAGGATTGAAGAGAATTCTCTCGCTTTTTAACATAAACTTAAATGAAGGTTTCCTTAGTTTCCTTTAAGCAAAAATTCCCCTTAAGCAGCATCTAATCTTAGAGTCTACTCCCATAACAACACAAGTCACTCTAGCATCAGTAGGTTGGCTTTTGAACCCTACCCCCACCTAAAACATATTTGCAAATCTTCAACCACATGTGGGATGGGGTGATCATTTGGCTCCCTTACTCAGAATTTATGTCTCGTTTCCAACTGTATTCTGCCCTTAATTTGCAAGAATTTCAAATTCCTACAAGAATGATTTCCAAGAAATTAATTTATTTATGAAATTATTTTAGGAAAAATTTAATGAAATTAATTCCTACAAGAAATAATTCAAGAGTGTACAAGACTATGCACATATATGTTTACTTATATATTTAATCAAAATATTATTTTTATGAAAATAAATTATATTCATTTGACATATTCAATTAACAGGAAATCTCAACTAAATAAATAAGTAAAAGATTACCTGATATGCCACTAACAAGAAACTTCATTATCATTTGATGAGCATCATTGCAGCAATTAATCTTTGTAGGTTTCAGATAGAAAGATGGACAGATATATATAGAGACAAATAGATAAGTAGATTAGATAGGTGATTGATAGATACATAGATGAAATAAATGATGGATAGATAGCCAAAAAGTAGATTATAAGATACATGGTTGAGTAATAAAGGATGTTACATTTTCCTGGAATTTAAGGAAAGAAAAAGAAAAGTACAATTGAAAGATTTTACTTTCAATATTTGTTTATATTTATAGTCCAGTATTTCTCCATAATTAGGATTATAAATCATTTCTTCATCTTAATGATTTTTATAATCCTAATTATAGAGAAATATTAGAATACAAATATATTATAAACAAATATTGAAAGTAGAATCCTTCAATTTGGTCAATTTTAAATATCATTAAACTCTACTACAAAATATAAAGAATTTGGAACATTTTCTTTTTTCTCCTCATCACATGTGCCTACATTTGTTAATTGCATCATCATTAACAAGATTTATGGCATTTTCTTCTTGTTCTATAATGACGATTTCCACAGTTTTAGTTTACATTTAAATTAATTAATTTTAATCCTTTTATATTTTAGACTAAACCTTTTCTATTGATAAAATAAATACTATTTCATGCATAAGTATGCCTTTTTGAAATACATATATTTAAATAAGTAAATAAAATGTGGTACATCCAGATGATGGAATATTATTTAGTACTAAAATAAAATGCACTATCTAAACAATGAAAAGACATGGAGGAAACTTAAATTCATATTACTAAGTGAAAGAAGCCTATCTGGAAAGGCTACATAATGTATGATTCCAACTATACGACGTTAGGCAAACTGACAAAAGGCAAAGCTATGGAGGCAGTAAAAGTATCAGTGGTCCAGGGGTAGGGATTAGAGATGAATAGGTGGAGTACAGAGGATTTTTAGGACAGTGAACTACTATGTATGATACTATTATGGTGGATGCATGTCATTACACATTTGTCCAAACCCCACAGAATGTAGACCACCAACAGTGAGCCTAACGTAAACTATGGACTTGGGTGATACTGATGTGTCAATATGGGTTCATTGATTGTAACAAATGTACTACTCTGATGTGGCATGTTGATAGTTGGGGAGTATAATGGTTCATTTTATTTATCAGCCTGATCAGACTAAAGGATACTGAGATCACTAGAAAAACATTCTTTCTGGGGGTGCTCATGAGGGTGTTTTCCAAAGAAAAACATGTGAATCAGCACACTGAGTAAAGAAGACCCACCCTCGCCAATGGGTGCACACATCTTTCCATCCTTGGAGGGCCTGAGGAGAACAAAAAGGTGGAAGGCGAGCAATTGTCTCTCTGTCCTTGAGCTGAGACATCCCCTTTCTCCTGCCTTTAGACATTGTTGCTGTGGGTTCTCCTACCTTCAGACTTCAAGACTCCCACCTCCCCCTCCAACTGCCCAGCCTCTGACTGGGAGTTACTCCATTGGTGCATCTTTGTCTTGGACTAAATTGTACCACTGGCTTTCCTGGTTCTTCCGTGTGCAGATGGTATTTCGTGGGACTGCCTGGCCTCCATAATCATGTGAGCCAAGCTTCATAATAAATCTCCTCATATCTACTGTGTATATCTTTTGGTTCTGTTTCTCTGGAGAACCTGACTAAACTTTGGAGGTTGCGCAGGGAGAGGAAGCATATTGGAACTCTCTGTGCTTTTGGCTCAATTTTGTTGTGAACTTAACACTGCTCTAAAATGTAAAGTAAAAATAAAAACTATAGCTGACAAATATTACCAACTAAGGCACTATTTGTGATGACCTTCCTCAAAGAGTTTTCATTTACAAATCACTTACCTTACCTTAAAAAACTAAAGGAATAATGCTCAATCTCAATATTGCCATATTTGGGTAAAATTCTTGAGGAAATTGTCCAAGATAAACTACTATTAAGTATAACAACACTTGAAAAATTTCCAACTCACATCACGTGCAGAATGCAATCCTTCACTATTCTTTGGACCCAAGAGTTTCTTCATGCTCTCCCTTATGTTTTCTTTTCTCTGTTGTCTGAAAGTCTTCTCTTGATCACACAGAGCCATACTAAATCGTAGGTCTGGGCATGAGCTGTAATACCAAACAGATAAAGTCATGAGCCAATGCTCCCAGTGGTCTGGTTTTCCATCCAGCCAGCTCTTCCGAGTACCTAGGAGCCACACTGATACATGCTGACTGCTTCCCTCAAGCCATTTCCTAAACAGGGACCTAAGATAAGAGGATAAAATGATGGCTATCTTAAAGCAGCATTTTCCATGGCATGTTTTCAGAGAAAAAGGACTTTTCAGTGCTTCAGATAAACAAGCAAACAAACAGCCCCTGATAGGTTGAATATTATAACAAAGACTGGGAAGTGCTTCAGTAAAGAACCCTGTTTATATTTGTTTGGCACAGGATCTCCCAAATTTACTTGACCAAGAATTCCTTCCCTTATCTCTCCACCCTTCCCTATTCCACCATGATAATTACTTTCTAACGTCCCAAAGAACCAGCATTCTGAGGAACATATTTGCAGAAATATTGTCTTAATTAATTGCCTTGTCTAATGAATGCCCCCCTCTAACAAAGAAAATAACTTCTAATCACAGAACTTGAGATAACCACAAATAAGTTTACAACTAGAGGACTTTAGAACCCTTAAATTATATATACGTTATATTGCTAATAAAGGCAGTAGCAATTTCTCTACACTATGCCAGAAACCACATTAGGTATTACATATGAATCATTGCAAGAACGATGGGAGTAATCACTACACATTATTATACAATATATTATTATATATTACAGCTTTATAAATTAGAAAACTATAGCTCTGAGAGGTTAGGATCACATAGTAAACATGTGATGTACTTTCACCATGCCACATATAAGAAATATCTTAATACTGAAGTCTATATCCCAACTACTGAATTTTAAAATACTTTTTAAAAATCTGTCAGCCTATGTTGGAATGTGAATAAATCCAAAATGTAGAAGTCAAGAATTATCACAAGTAAAATATGTCTCTTTACCATCCATAAAAGGCCTTACCTTAATTGTAAATAAATTTTAAATCTCATTTCTGTTAGTTCAGTATATTTCTTCCTTGTAAAATACAGAATGAGACTGCTAAGCCTCTGAGCTATGTTCTTTATGGTCATAGTTGATCATTACAAATAATAGTTTAATTACTACTTCCCAAAGGATAAATATAGGTACCTCACAAAAGAGAAAGTATAATTAATAACAAAAAATTAATTTCACTAGTGAATTTAAATGATACTATTATTAAAATAACTGATATTAAAATATTTTAAATACTTATTTTCTAGTGCTAGAAAGGTAAAATAACACTAATATTCTCATGCATCAATTTTGAGAATATAAGTTTGTTAAAAAGCAATTAAGCAGTATTCAAATTAGGCATATTAGCAATATGGCATATTCAAAAATAAATAGAATATAGATTCCTTTTGACCTAATAATTCTATTTCTGGAGAGCTATTTTAAGGGAAGTAATGAAAAATTTTTAAAGATAATTTAAAGAAATGTTTGCTGAACTGTATATAGAAGTATTGGGTTATATGATTATTAAATTTTATTTTGGAAATTATATAACAAGGGGGAAAATAGTAAGAGAGTGAGTTAACATTTTTTAAGTCTAATCTTGGGCTACACTCTTTTTCTATTACTATTCTTTATAATGACGTATTAGGTTTGGTATTTTCTGAACACTATAAGAAATTAAAATCTTACCTGTGCCGCTGCCTGTATGAAACCTCCTCAACTTTATTTCATTTTCTGCTCCTTAAAGGTAATCACTACTTAAACTTAATCCTTATCATACTAATATATTTGTTGATAATTTTGTAATATATATTTATGTTCCTAAGATAGTCATTTTGCAGGATTTTAGTTTTGTTATAAGTATTATCAGTGGAAATTATTTTTTCCAATGAACACTTTTTTTTGAGAATCATCTGTGCTTATATAAATAGAAGTAATTCAAACATTTTTACTATTGTGTAGCATTTTCATTATATTAGTATACTGTAATCTATTTATCCATAAACGTTGAAATGATTTCCAATATTTTGCAAACTATTACAAGCAGTACCATTATTAACACGTGGTATACGTGTGTGAAAATTTCCTACTGTATATATACTCTTTAGAAAAAACACCTCATTTAATCACAGTAGATATGCTTAGAAAGTATCCTTTTCTTGGGCCGGGCGCGGTGGCTCAAGCCTGTAATCCCAGCACTTTGGGAGGCCGAGACGGGCGGATCACAAGGTCAGGAGATCGAGACCATCCTGGCTAACACAGTGAAACCCCGTCTCTACTAAAATACAAAAAACTAGCCGGGCTAGATGGCGGGCGCCTGTAGTCCCAGCTACTCGGGAGGCTGAGGCAGGAGAATGGCGTGAACCCGGGAGACGGAGCTTGCAGTGAGCTGAGATCCGGCCACTGCACTCCAGCCTGGGCGACAGGGCGGGACTCCGTCTCAAAAAAAAAAAAAGAAAGTATCCTTTTCTTATTTTACCAGCGAGTAAAAAAGTGATTAGAAATCTATCAATCATTAACATAATTAGCAAGCGGTAGATTTAAATCTAGGTCTTATTGTTCTGGAAGCCATGTTCTCTGTAATATACTGTGCTGTTATATATAATTGTTAAAAAAGAATCATGATTTTTAAAAACTTTTGAACAGTATAAATGACCTAGATGTTTTAAGGATATCAGTTTTTGAAATCTGGAGGAAAATTCAAAAACTTCTGAATAATTTCATAAATTCAGTAATAGAATTATGGCTAATTTACTTCTCCTTTAATGCATTTTTTTAACTTTCTAATTAATTCTTTTTTGATTTTATGTTAGTTTTAATAGAAGACATGACATGGAAAAATTTTCTTTGAATAAATTGAATTTTTCTTTGAAAACAGTTTTTATTCTAGAGCTGACATAAAATAATATATAAAAAAGAAGTTTTTAATATTATAAAAATACGGTCCTAATTACCTCAGTGAAGACTATTCCCCATTAAACAAAAGCATTACTTCCATAGTCAGTCAAATAACAAGTGTTTCTAATCTCATGCCAAAATATACCACTTTTAAGCAAGAATGAACTTAATACAAAATAATGCAAACAATAACTTGGACTATCCTTTGATATTTGCTGACATATATTAACAGGTTGTGGAAATTTGTGCCAATCATTTACTAAGTCAAATCTACTTGTTCCAGGGATCAAAATACAATAAATAAATGCCTAAACCCAATGTACGCATTATCATACATTTGCCAAATCACCAGATGTGAAAATTTTAAATTAGTTTTCGTGGCATTTGTGTAAAATATGTACTAGTAACTTTGGTCAAATCAAGTTCAACAGGGAAGTTCAAAGAGATGCACAGAGGTTAAGGGAACTCATTATTACATCAGAGATCAGTTAGGTCAAGGCAGACTTGCCTTCCCTAAAATTCGCCATTTGAAAATAAATACATGATTTCCTAACGTTCATTTTTGGAGGCCATTTTGAAAGGGCAGTATGCTTCATGGAACGTTATTAGTAGTAGTCTGGCTGGTCACTATGAACAAAATCAGTCTCAATTTTCAGTTTTTCCTCTATAAAAATTATTATAGTTTCCTGTTTATGTTCACTTCTATGTTGTTGAATATCTACCTCAATCAACAATAGAAGATGCACTTAAATAACTGCATTCATTTCTATGGGGATAGATGTACGACTAGAGGGAGCACTCTTTTGAAAAGCACTTATTCTGACATTATTACATGACCACAAAACTATTGGAGAAATAAGCAAAGTATATGAAAATATAAGAATAATGACTACAAGAATATGTTTGTAAAGATTTTGTAGATATTAACAGATAACTTAAAAAAGCAAAGTAAACATAATGCACTTCTACATATTCAAAGCTGCAGAATGATATATATATAAAATTCTTTAACAATTAAAATATATTAGTGGATCACTCACAATATTTCTCATCCAACTAAATAAATGCACTTACCAAACTTCAAGAGACATTTCTAGAATCATTTCAGTGACCTAAAAAAAAGACATATTAATCAGATTAGGTCATAAAGTAGATGTGTGTTTTATATAATGGAAATAAACTCAAAATAATTTTTGAGTGCCAGATTATTTTTAATTTAAAAAAACAAAACCCTAAAAATAAAAGTAACACAGCTCCATGAAGACCCTAAACTACAGACGCAGTTCAGTAAACCAACTTTTTGGCATGTTTTTAATAAGTCTACTTAGTAAGTCATTTTAGCAAACACAAGAATTATCTCTGTCTGGGTTGTTTTCCTCCCTCAGTAAAATAAAGTAGCTCACCACAATTACTATTTACAAAACATAAAAAGTGCCTGAGATATAAAAACTTCTGAGATGTTGTGTCTATTATTTAGGAGCTGCCTCCAGCCACAAAATCAGAAGCTGTAACAGCCCAGAGGTTAGAATCAGCCTGGGTGAAAGTTCACACGTGTGTATTTGAGACAAGTGCAGGCTGTAGTAACCTGGAAATACAACACCCATCAGGGTGGGCAGTAGACCTAGGGTCCAGCCAACTGTGGTTGACTCAGGAAATATCTACTAATGAGATCTGGAGCCTCCGGTTTTTATTTATTTCAACACTATTTGAGGCTATCAAATATATTGAAGGATGGCATCCTGCCAGAGAGACAATTTTTGTCTAAAGGAAAAGAAAATGACTAATATCCACTTAAGATATTAAGAGTTGTTTTCCCAGAGACTGTAAATCTGTTGTACAGAAAGACCTTCTCAATATTATCCCTGGCATTAACTACAAAAAATGTAGCTGTAGATTGTTATGAAAACCAAATGAGAAAATGCTTTGAAAGTTGTTACACAGTTGTAAACGTGTTATTATTTTTATTGTATCGGGTTACTGTAAGAACATAGATAGAGCTAACTTGTTCAATAAATTCAAGTAGAACAGAACTAGGATATACCTCTTGAAATGTGAAGAGGAAATTTTTAGAATCAACATAAAATACCATAGATTATTAGATTTACTCTCGTGAATTTCAAGGAAAGGAAAAACACAAACTAGAAGGAGATTTCCAAAAGGTTAAAATAAGTTCATAGATGATTGATTCTCAGAGCTGAATTTTATGAGTAAGAAAAAGGTATTGAAATCATCTATACAAAAATTTTCCTCTCTCACTAAACTGTAAGCTCTGTCTTATATAGATTCCTATTACTGGTTCATTGTATAGTATTTGGCATACAACAGATAACACATATTTGTCAAATTACTCTTCGCGCGCGTGCACGCATGTGTGTGTGTGTGTAAGTGTATATCGGAGGAGGAGCACATCAGGGAATCTTTTCTCATCAAGAAATAGTTGACTACTATTGGAGACAAAATCATGGGATGGTCTGAACCAGACAGCAGTTCCTATATATAGAATACTCTGAATGTTCATTAATCAAAGAAGCATATACATATTTTTAAAGTTAATAAAGTAATTGAGAATCCTAGGACAAATGGAATAATGCATGCCCAGATGAAAGGAACGTCAAAGGGTGATTGGCTACCAAACAGGGAATGCAATTTAGAAGAAAACAAGATATGGGTAAAGCATGGTCTGTATTTTTTTTCAAGAAATACATAAAAATTGCCCCTTAAAATGATACTAGATTTTATGTTTTTATCTCCGGAAGGTAAAGCCATCATGAGTGGATGGAAATAATATGAACAATATTACAACTCTATGTAGAGTTTTCTAATAAATGGAAAGATTCAAGGCCTCTTTCATAGTGCCATCTCATGACAGAAAGTGTTCAAGAAAATGCTGGCTTCCCAGCTGGCAGGTCTTCAAGCAATTTATAAATTACGTATCCAATGTTTGGCCAGGTGTGGTGGCTCACACCTGTAATCCCAGCACTTTGGGAGACTAAGGCAGGTGGATCACCTGATATCAGGAGTTCGAGACCAGCCTGGCTAACATGGTGAAATCTCATCTCTACTAAAAATACAAAAATTAGCCAGGCACGGTGGCGCATGCTTGCAATCTCAGCTGCTCAGGAGGCTGAGGTAGGAGAATCACTTGAACTCAGGAGGCGGAGGTTGCAGTGAGCCGAGATCATGACACCGCACTCCAGCCTAGGCAACGAGAGTGAAAATTCTGTCTCAAAAAAGAAACAACAACAAATATATATATATATGTATATGTGTGTGTGTGTGTGTGTGTGTATATATATATATATATATATAAAATCCTTGAATATATCCAATGCCTGTTTGCTCTGACAGCTCCATGAATAAGAGGAAAATCAACCATGCTGCATTTATAGTCAAATTTGTCTTCTCCATTAGCACACACTTTCTGTATCTACATTTCTTGGCTAAGACATTCATGATCCTGGATGGACTGACAAGACTCTTTAAACAAAGGCAGGATAAAGGAAGAGAAGGCACAGGATTTTTCTGACATTTTGAATGTTACAGGCTGTGCTGCCAAGGTTCTTGTCACACAGATTAGGATCCTCACTTCCACACTGCCCAAGTGGGTCACCCACAACCAGGAGGAAATTTAAAACACTCTAACTGGGTGCACGATGTTCAGACATGCTATGTATGATAAGCTTGATGTTTACAATCTCTCTGCATCTTTTACCTAGAACATGTCATTCAGATAAAAACATGTACTTCCTGTGAGGCATTAAACAATTACTCTAAACTTCTTCCCACACACTGCATAAAGCATCTCTGCATTACAGGCTTCCACGCGGCTTGTATTATCAAGACAATTAGAAGGAAGAATGACCACCTCTTCCAGGCTTGCCCCAACACCCTAATACCTAGCTAGGAACTAGAACTAATTAGAACTCCACCTTTTTTAGGAAGGAGTAGGCTGTGTCGACATGTATTCTTGTGAAAAGCAGCAATGTCATCTTTGAATTCCCCAGTGGAAAGCAATTTTAGATGTTTACAATTGGAGATTTTCAGTTACAGGAGAGTGGGCAGAACTGGAGGAGACAAACTATAAAAACTAAAAGCCATTTCAGCTTTCAAATAATTTTTAAAGGATCTAACCCACGAATTATCTTGAAAACTTTCCACAGTCATTTTGAAACAATGAAGCTTAAAGCAACAAGTATAGTGCCTGACAATAAGGAAATCCTTTAAAACAGCAGTCCCCAACCTTTGTGGCACCAGGGAGTAGTTTTGTGGAAGACAATTTTAACATGGACCAGGGGGGCGGAGTGGGAGGGGGGATGGTTTCGTGATTCAAGTGCATTACATTTATTGTGCACTTTATTTATATTATTATTACACTGGAATATATAATGAAATAATTATACAACTCACCATAATGTACACAGTGGGAGCCCTGAGCTTGTTTTCCTGCAACTAGGCCTTCCACTGGGGGTGAGGGGGGACAGTGACAGATCCTCAGGCATTAGATTCTTATAAGGAGTATGAACCTAGATCCTTCACACATGTAGTTCACAACAGGGTTCACGTTCCTGTGAAAATGTAATGCCACCGCTGATCTGAAAGGAGGCAGAGCAGCAATGTGATGGGGAGCGACTGTAAATACTCATGAAGCTTTGCGCCTTTGCCCAACTCTCACCTCCTGCTGTGCAGCCTAGGTCCTAACTTGCCATAGACCAGAACCAGGGGTTGGGGACCCCTGCTTTAAAATGATTATTACAAAAAAGATGCACATAACAAAATAATTTCAAACTTGAGAACCTATCCTATTAGTAAAGAGTTCTTCAAATATGCCATGACTTCCCTTATGTGCTCCAATATTTACAACACTTACTTTCAATAAAATATTATTTTGAACTCTGATTCCTAATTTACTCATTTTTTTTTCTAGGTAGAAACAAACAGTAATTAATCATCATATTGATTCAATCATTATGCACATCTTTCAAGAGAATTACATATTTTCTGCTTTATCCATATTTACTTGACCTGTGCAGGATAATAAATAAAGTCATTTTTAAAGGGTCATTTTTACTTAGAATCATGTTTCTGTACATTGTATCTCAATCGTGTTTCAGAAGGAACAAGATGTGGATCTGACAAGGAGGCAATCGAAGTGCAAAGCAGAAATTACAAACCCATCAATACATGCAAACTCACATCTAATAAATTCTGCATGTTTAAAAGTTGAATGAGACACTACTAAAATCATTTTTTTCTTTTTTTAGCAATAAAGCTTTTTAATCACCTGGGTGTAGGTGGACTGAGTCCGAAAAAGGAGTCAGCAAGGGGAGATAGGGGTGGGGCAGTTTTATAGCATTTGGGTAGGTAGTGGAAAATTATAGTTAAAGGGGATTGTTCTCTTGTGGGCAGGGGCGGGGGTCACAAGGTGCTTGGTGGGGAACTCCAGAGACTTATTGTCCAGGAGAAGGAATGTCACAAGGTAATACCAGCAGTTAAGGCAGGAACCGGCCATTTTTACTTATTTTGTGGTTCTTCAGTTGCCTCAGGTCATCTGGATGTATATGTGCAGGCTTGGGCTCAGAGGCCTGACACTCCTGTCTTCTTATATTAATAAGAGAAACAAAACAAAATAGTGAAGTGTTGGGGCGGCAAACATTTTTGGGGGTGGTATGGAGAGATAAAGGGCGATGTTTCTCAGGGCTGCTTCAAGCGGGATTGGGGTGGTGTGGGAAGGGTGGCATGGAAACCTAGAGTGGGAGAGATTAAACTGAAGAAAGTTTTTGTGGTAAGGGGTGATATTGTGGGGTTGTTAGAAGGAGCATTCATCGTATAGAATGATGGGTGATGGCCTGGATACAGTTTTGTATGAATTGAGAATTCTTTTTCAATATACAGTCATGTACTACATAGTGATGTTTCAATGATGAAACACATTTGCAACAGTGGTCACCATAACATTGTAATGCCATATTTTTATTGTATCTTTTGTATGCTTAGATATGTTTGTTTAGATATGCAAATACTTACCATTGTGTTGCAAATGCTTATCATATTCAGTGCAGTAACATGACTTGCAGCTTAGGAGCAATAGGCTGTACCACATAACCTAGGTGTATAGCAGGCTGTACCATCTAGGTTTATGTAAGCACACTTTATGATGCTCACACAATAATGAAGTCACCTAAGGATGCATTTCTCAGCATGTATCCCCACTGCTAAGCAACATATAGATATACATACTATTTTTAGTAAAATAAATTAGCTTTTCCTACCAGGAATCATCTAATTCATTACCCAAGAATTCAGGATAATTCAGGAGTGTCTCCCTCCCCTCCAAAATAATTGTTCTTAACAGACCTGAAAGACTTTTAAAAACCATTGTCTTCCCTGTGGCCATGTTCCACACTCTCATAGTTTCCTCCTTACATTTGATGATAATCTCATGTTCCTTCATTTAAGGTCCTTTTTGCTAGGTGGACATCAGTGGAAATTCTGAAGATCTGGGTAACCATTAGCTTTCATACAATAAGCCAGATTTCCTAAACCACTACTACCAAACCACTCTACTACCTCTTTTTTCTCAGACTGTCTCACTTTTCTCTTCTAAACTTCATTACTTTCACTACTCCTGTCTGAGCACTCGTCAGGTTTATAGCACCTCCTGGAAGTGCATTCATGTATTCATTCATCCAAAAATGGTTCAAGTGCCTCATGTATGCCAGGCTGGGTACACAATGGTAAATAACCTAGTCATGTTCTACTCCATGACAGAACTTACCATCCAACAGAGGAATCCCAAGAATGCAAGAGCATTCTGAAACACCCTAAAATTTAAAAGTTATAAATTGCCATAAAAGTCATAAAAGTCTCACTTGTTTCAATTGTTAGTAACCCAAAATAAAAATGCATTTTCTGTTAAAGCCAGGAATTACTTGAGCCACATTTGAACTCTATCCTGCATCAATATCTGAGAGTTTTAACATCTCAGCCAAAGGTCTCTCAACTTTCTTACAAAATTATATCGTTCTCTTGTTTTCTCTCCAAATTCCACTTTGTCTCAACAACTTATTTAAATTGCAGTCTTTGTTTTCAAACATCAATACATGGTTTTCCAATGACATCATCCTGAGACTAACAACATTCTGAATTCACCATAAAAACTCCCTTATTTTTTTCAGCTTTGTCACTATCTCTTCTGTGGAACTATCTTATTCATTTTCAAGTTGCACTTGTGAGTAAGCAACAATCAAAGAAAGCAATCAGCCAAAATCAGAGAGATGCCACAGGAGCAACGAGGAATGGCTATTTTCAACACTAACTTCTAAATACAGATGGCAAACTAAAACACAAGATCAACTTAGAGACAACTTTTTTCAAAGTGTTGGCCAAAACAAACTAATTTCATCCAGAGAAATAAAGAAGCATAATCTTATCTGCTTCTAAGCCTAAGCATTTTCATGATTCTTTTGAAGTGGGCTACTTTGTTTCCCAAAACGCTCTACATTCTGAATATTCTAGACCTTTCCAAACCACATTTGACACATTCAGTCAAGAGTGACTGGTGCATTCTGAACTATCTTGAAACAAATGATCACTGCATCGATAAGCTCTATCATTAGTATTTAAATAACAAGTTCATTTTGGTCCATAAGTTCAAACAAATAAGTATGTTTGATATCCAGTTAAATCAGCTTCATAAACACATGATACATATTTAGTTAAATCTGGTCAATTATAATTAGAGTGAGAATATTTAATATTTATTTAGTGCTTAATTGGCCAGGAAGTATTTTAATATGTTGTATGCATTAACCTATCTAACTATAACCACAACCTAAAAGGTAGTTACTATATGTAACCCTGTTTTACAGATGAGGATGCATGGCAAAGTCAGAAAAAATAACATGTCCACCCACATGGTTAATAAGTAGCAGAATCATGATTCCATCTTGGGAAGTGGCCATCTGACTCTGAGTCTGGGTCAAAAGCAGCAGGTTGTACCAGCATCTCTCAAACAACAATTCTGATGTTCTAAACTTTTGACTCCAACAAATACAATTTAAACCAGATTTTATCAATGGCAACCCTAAAATTGTCTTTCTCCCCCAAAAAACAAAGTTATAAAAGTTGAGTGATAAAATCACAGTCTAAGGAAGAGCGTAATTCAGCTTTCCACCTTCAGCGGATCCTCAATGCTTCTAAGCAATCATTGCATTCAGCTCTACTTGACACATTAAAGCTGTGCCAAGCGTGACTTTCCTCAAGTCACTCTACACTCCCCATTCTAGTCACTTTCCACAGAAGCAGTCTGTGGTAAGCTGCACCCACCTTTTTGTTTTCCATATCAACATTCTTGTTATCTCTACCTACTAACGTTTTGCTTGCTAATGCTTCTGAGGAAAAAGCCAGAAGTTCCCTCTCAGTCCCCCATTACCTGGTCACGAACCTTCCAAAATTCACTACTGTAAGTAAGATAACATCAAAACTCCTACATCTCACATTTCTACTCTGCTATGGTCTCATCCCAATGTACCTCTTCTTCCTTCATGAACGGATGATCTGTTCCCATCAAACTTGTCTAGGCACAGTTTCCCAAACATGCTCTGTCCTTTCTAGTCCAATGCCTTCAATTAGGTTGTTCTCTTCACCAGAACTACCTTCCGCCCCTTTAGAGACCCAACCACCTCAACCACACCCTTTCTTTAAGGACATGCCTAAGCCATTGATGTCCACTGTCACCCGCAATGATCCTGCTCCTTCAGCCCTGCCTTCACCTCTCTGACCTGATCTCCTCCCAGTCTCCCTCCCACTCTTTCTTTGTGCTCCAGCCACACTCTCCTACTTGCTGTTACTCATCTTGCTAGGCAAACTCTGCTTCAGAGCCTTTCTACTTGGAGTGCCTTCTGTCCTCAGATATCCTCAGAGATGCCTTTCTTAATCAAATTTTTCAAACTGCCTTTGTGACAGATCACAATACACACACATATATACACTGCCCCATTCTCTGTCCCTAGTTTAGTTAGCACTTGTCATTATCATCATCTGGCAGGAGTATCTTTTACATATTTACCTTGCTTTTCATCTGTCTTGCTATGTAGAATGTAAGTTTTGTGAGGGTAGGGATTCTTGTTCATTTTGTTCTCTGCTGAAATAGGCAGTGCCTAAAGAGTGTCTACCACAGAGTGAAGGCTCAATAGTTATTTGTAAAATGAATTAATTAATGAATAAATAATTTATTCTTATGACTCTCACAGCACACATTGCCTGCACTGTCCATTTATCATACATAAACATTAAACTCTATTTAATGATATGCTAAAGTTTGTAGGGGTAAAGTATACTGTTGTCTGCTACCTCCTTTTAAATGCATCAGAAGAGTAATTTTTTGGTAAAATGGTAATTATAGAATCTAGGTGGCAGTTATATGATGTTCACTGTATAAATCTTTCAACTTTTTATACATTGAACATTTTTATAATAAAATTTAAAGAATAATAATGCTTTAGAGACTATACAAACTTCAGTTGCCCACCAACTGTTTTCTACTGCATACCTTTATTTTCTTCACAGTATTTCTCATTAGCTAATGGTGTGTTGATCATTCTTTTGCTCATAATTGCCTGTTTACTTTCCCTATTAGAATGCAAGCTCCCTGGAGAATTCCCAGGATCCTGTCTATCACCTAGAATACTGCCTGGAACATAACAGTCGTTTAATAAATAACTTCTCAAGTAAGTCAGTGAATAGATACCTCATGATACTGTTTATTATTACCTGTCAGTTTACACATGAAAGTATACTTTCCAAACAGATTCTTAGTTCCTTGAAAATTGTACTTTTGTGCAGTTTTTTTCAATATTTAGCAACATTTTAGGAGCACAATAGAGGCTTACATTCTTCTCACATTAATAACACAATCTATTGACAAGTTAGTATTTTAAAATTATATAATACTATATAAATGATAGATTTTTATTCTTGCATTATTATCATTTAGCTTCCATATCTGTAAAATGAGAAGAACTGAAAGCTTTTGGGTGAAGAAGGCCAAATGAAAATAAGGCATTGTACTTACAAGTGCAAGCTAAACATTGGGTACACAGGAACATAATGATGGGAAAAACAGACACTGGAAACTCCGAAAGTGGGGAGAGAAGGAAAGGAGCAAGAGGTGAAACACTACGTATTGGATACCATGTTCACTACTTGGATGATAGGATCATTAGAAGCTCAAACCTCAGTATCATGCCACACACCTATATAACAAACCTGTACACGTACCTCGTGAACCTAATGTAAAAAACAAAACAGGCTGAGTGTGGTGGCTCACACCTGTAATCCCAGCACTTTGGGAGGCTAAGGCGGGAGGATCACTTGAGGTTAGGAGTTCGAGAACAGCCTAGCCAACAGGATGAAACCCCGTCTCTACTAAAATACAAAAATTAGCCAGGCATGATGGCCTTTGCCTATAATCTCAGCTACTTGGGAGGCTGAGACACAGGAATGGCTTGAACTCGGGAGGCAGAGGTTGCAGTGAAGCAAGATCATGCCCCTGCACTCCAGCCTGGGCAACAGAGCGAGACTCTGTCTCAAAAAATAAATAAATAAAAATAAAAATAAAATATTTTTAAAAGAAGAGAAGTATTCTTTCTAGATCACAGAATTTTACAAATTAGAAAGGAGCTTAGAAAAAATTTAATCCAACCCTTCATTTTACAGATGAAGAAAATAAGACTCAGAAAGAAAGGATAACAATTCAAACATTCTGGAAAGCTATGACAGAGACAAAATGAGGGTCTATCCTCTCAATTCCCGGTTTTGACTCCAAGTGAGTGAAGCAGGGCCCTGGGAATCTGCCCAACTCCATTTGGAAGCTCCTGTTATTTCTCCAGCGTCTCCTGGACACAGAAATCACTCTATGTTGACTCAGTATTAACGTTTGCATGACAAAACTATGAAAGAGTTTTTGCTAATGCTATTTTGCCTTGAAGAATTTGTTCACTCTTCACCAAATCTAACTGCTGTTTTTCCTCCACTGGCTTACCGTAACTATCTTCAAGGCTTACATCTCTTCTCTCCCATTGCTCCCTCACCACCTCCTCTCTCTTACAACCTCTGTAAACATTGTAGAATGATCATCAGGAAGACTGGAATTCTAAGTTGAGGACAGAGGCTGGATAGCTGGGTGGCTTGCACAGGGCACTCACACATGATCTGAGGAACAAGCAGGTGACTCTCCCCTTAGCCATCATGCTTACTTCTCTCCCAACTACCCCTGCAGCTCAAAGGATTATCATTTAGATAAAACCACAAAGAAGTCTGAAAAGAAGGTAATGAAGAAAAGCCTGCTTGGACGACTGTTTTCTCAGGAACACTAAAAAAGTAGTTACATAAGCTTCTTTAAATTCAGGAATGTGGAAAGCCTTTTTAGAGCCCTAGGGATTACACATCTAGCCGTAAAAAATGACAGAGGAGAGGAAATGAGTGTTGTCCACAATATCTTCTCTTATAAAGAGTCTGTGTATCATGGACTAAAATGAAGAAAGAAAAAAATGATTTTAGAAAGTCCAATCCATGCTTCCAAAGCCCTCAACAGACATTTACTGAGAGCCTATGCTAGCAACATGCAATAGCTAAGGCCTGAAGATTTTAGCCTTTGACCACCTCTACACGCTCTTCTCTATGATTCAGCAAAATGGATCTGCCAAGCCGTTTGTCTTGCTGTGCCCCAGCTTGCTTTCTTCTTTCAAGACTCTGGCCTTCAGCAATCTGTTCTGCCCAGAATGCTCGTAACTACTTTACTGATGAAATCCTGCTCTTTTCTTAAGGTGTAATAACAGCAACAATGACAAGTAACATTTATCTAGTGCCTAATATGTTCCAGAAACTGTTCTAAGTCCTGTATGTATGCATGCGTACATCTATGTGTTCATAGTATTGATATATTTAATCACTTATTTTGGTTACAGTATTAGCATACTTTTAATCACTTTCAATCACATATTGAATTATATGCTTAATATATAAACTAAATAATATGTAAGCATATATTGAACCATAAAATATATCAAATTATAATTAAATATGTTTATATGTAATATACATTATACTATATATTATCATATGCATATATTATATATACATAAATAAAATTAACTTGTTTAAACATAATGATTCCCTTAGAAGATATTATTTCTATTTTATAGGTGAGTAAACTGAGGAACAGAAGAGTCATGTGTTATTTTCCCAGAATAAAACAGATGGCAAGGAACAGAACTGGAATTTAAACACCAAACAGCCTGTCTTTCAATGCCAACGTGTTAACCACAGTTCACCGTTCAACTTGTTCAAAATCAGCTACTGCTATGGAGACATCCCTGGCCTCCTCTCACAACATGATTGTTCTTTATTCTGCCTTTCCACAGCACTCTATACATATCTCATTGGTACTTATCTCACCGTCTGGGGATTTCTTTTTATCACATGTATGTATCTTCCTACTTCCACTTCTCATTTCAACCCTTACTCACCTCCTTCCCAGAGGGAGGTAACTGAGGGAAGAACTTCCTATGCTTTATTCTCTCTATTCCTTAAACAAAACACAATGGCTGGCACACAGCAGATCTTCAATAAATGTTCGTAAAAGGAATGAATGAAATAGCATTAAAAGGGGTCGACAGAATTGTGGGGAGTGCATCTCTTGGCATGAGACAGAAGAAATGCTTTCTGCAGCAGGTGGAAGCACCAAGGTGTGCATGGACCAGAGCATCCTCAAGGTATCTAGGCCATTCTGATTGTATGGACTAGTCAAGAAGCTCATTTGGGCTAAGTTGGTTTCTAAATAGGTACACATTCATTTCATAAATGTCATCTATGTAATTAATTCTGTAGGCACATTTTATCAGTATTTCAAGTTTTCTGACCTAGAGGATTTTAGTTTACAAGAGGAAAATGAAAAATTGAACAGTATAAATAATTTAGTCCCAGTGAATACCATAGATAATTATTACAGAGACTCAAAGGAGGAAGACTCATTTGGGATAGTAATAGGAAAGGCAACAAGGAGTAGCTGAGAGTTAAGGGAGAGGTAGGTTGAGGTGAATGGAGGTACTTGGAAAGTCATTCTAAAGATGTGCAGAAACACGTTGTCTCTCCCAACAACAAGAAATTAGTATGTTAACCAGCCTTACACATACAGGCCCACCAGTTGTTTACATTTCTTACTATAAACTACTAAATGAGTTTCTTATAGAATTCAAAATCCAATGAGTTTATTCTGTACAAAATAATTTACCTAAGGTTTCATTATTCCAAAATAAACTATCAATATTTCAGAAATGCAGCAAACCCAGAAAGTCAAAAATAACTATAACCTCCCATCATTCCTTCTGGCCTTTCGCTGCTTTATCCCTACTTACTTGAGGATTCTCTGAGATGGAAATTATTCCCCCGGAGAGATTTATTACTAAACATGTGGTTTTGGAATAGTTTGAATTTTCTAACATTTTTCATTGAGTTTACTTGTTCTCTCTCTCTCTCTCTCTCCATCTCTCTTTCTCTCCACACTCCACCATTCCTCTCAGATTTTGCATCTTTTTTTATCCTCCCCAATTTTTTGTATTAAATCTGCCAATGGAGTCCAAAGGCATTGCTGAATCCCAATGTCATCATTTGGAGCAACAAAGGAGATTAAAGCCTTAGTAGTGTTTGATATAATACCTCAACCAAAGTTTATAGATGTCAGAATAATTTTTAAAATGAGGACAAAAAGTAAAAAGAAAAACAAAATTTTCTCTTTAAAAAGCAAACATTCTAAAAACAAATAAATACAATTTTCCAAGTGTTAAACCCAACTTCCCAGAATCAATAGACTTTATCTAACATAAGGTTGGAATATAATTCTGCAGTATTACTTACTTGGTTGAAAATAAAAGGAACTTCTTTCTTCTCTCCCACCTTCATTGAAGATACAGGAAATGTTGCAGTCCCTAGAGTTTCATCCATGACATAATTGGCATCCATTAACGTAATCTATAGAGTAAAATGTAGAGCACAAAAATAAAACTTCCCATGGATCTTTGGAAATAACATCTATAATTTCCACCACAATTTTAAAAATGAAGCTCTCCAATGATATTTGACAGTCATTTGAAGATCTCAATATTTAATTGGTAACAATACTTTTATCCTTTTCTTTTTTTTTCTTTTTGAGACAGGGTCTCACTCACCAGACTGGAGTGCAGTGGCGGGATCTCGGCTCGCTGCAACCTCCACCTCCCAAATTCAAGCAAATCTCCTGCCTCAGCCTCCTGAGTAGCTGGGATTACAGGCAAGTGCCACCACATCCAGCAATTTTTTGTATTTTTAATAGAGACAGGGTCTTGCCATATTGGCCAGGCTGGTCTCGAGCTCCTGACTTCAAGTGATCTGCCTGCCTCGGTGCTCTGAAATGCTGTGGCATGAGCCACAGTACCCGGCCAATCTTTTCCTTCTGAGTACTGTGTTTGCTATAAGATAATAATTTTTCACATTTTCCTGATTGATTTATTCAGTTATCATGTTTTCAAAAATTAAACTTTATCTCTTCTCTACTTTGGAATATGAGTAAGATGTTATTTTGGGAAAAATTAATTTTCACTTTTCAAAAAGGCAATTTAAAATATTTTTATTCTGTTATACTGGGATTCTCCCCTTTACAGCAGAAAATATGTTTTCTCCAAAGCACGTGGGGAGGAGAGCAGTTTTCCCAACCCTACCTAACTCCTGTATGTCCTGATAGACACTCATATTATTTGACAGACACCATTTAGATTCTAATCTACCAAGCTGCCCAGTCTAACTCCAGCTATAGCTAACAGGAACAAGAAGGCAGTAAAAGAACAAACTCAAGCATGTCTCTCAACATGAATCACAACCATCTAACAGCATCCAAATGGTTCACTTACCTCCAAAACATTTTCCTGATTAGGATCCAAAATAAATTCAAAGGTCTCATTCCACACAGGGTTTATATCATTATTGAAGTGTCTTGTTCTCTTCCTACTGTCAGGGGTTGTAGAGATAAAAAGTTCCACATAGGGATCTGGAGTATCAACTACAGATAGTAAACACAAACAAGAAGGAGATAGAAAAGTGATTCATAGTTCCTAATGTTTTCATTAATATATGCTGTCATTTTATTTTCAATGAATCTGTAGTGATGTATTTAAATGTCTGAGACAAGATAGTATATACATAATAGAAAAACTCATAGGGTAGATATTTTTACATATGTCGCTGTCCTTCATAATAGTCTTGTGAGAGGGAATTGTTTATTAAGTGATTTATTCAGAATTCCTCCATCCATCTAGAGAGGACAGGTTCACAGTAGTCAACATCTCAGTCAAGCTACTATAGGATGATAACAATGTCACCCAGCTAATGCCACCATGACCTTTACCCAGGACTGTGACAGTGACAAGATCATGGGTTTAAAACCAGAGACAAATTCACAGACCTACTGTGAACTCATTTTTGACAAACGTGCCAAGAACATACATTGGGGGAAAACAGTCCCTTCAATAAATGGTTCTGGGAAAACTGGATCTCCATATGCAGGATAATGAAGCTACACTCCTATCTCTTGTCATATGCAATAATCAAATAAAAATGGATTAAAAATTTAAATGTAAGACCTCAAACTATAAAACTACAACAAGAAAACATGGGGGAAAATCTCCAGGACAACAGTCTGGGCAAAAATTTTATTGAGCAATACCACATAGGCACAGACAATCAAAGCAAAAATGGGCAAATGGGATCACATCAAATTAAAAAGCTTTTTTGTAGACCAAAGGAAAAAAATATCAACAAAATGAAGAGACAACCCACAGAATGGGAGAAAATATTTGCAAACTACCCATCTGACAGGGAATTAATAACCAGAATATATAAGGAGCTCAAAAACTCTGCAGAAAAATATCTAATAATCTAACCAACAAAATGAGCAAATGATATGAATAGGCAGTTCTCAAAAGAAGACATACAAATGGGAAACAAGCATATGAAAAGTGCTCAATATCATTGATCATCAGAGAAATGCAAATCAAAATTATGATGAGATCTCATCTCACCTAGTTAAAATGGCTTATATTCAGGCAATAACAAATGCTGGTGAGGATGTGGAGAAAAGGGATCTCTTGTACAATGTTGGTGGGAATGTAAATTAGTACAACCACTATGTAGAATAATTTGGAGGTTCCTCAAAAACCTAAAAATAGAACTACCACATGATCAAGCAATCCAACTGCTGAGTATATTCTCAAGAGCAAGGAATCAGTTTATTGGGGAAATATCTGTACTTCTGTGTTTATTGCAGCACTATATACAATAGCTAAGATTTAGAAGCACTGTAAGTGTCCATCAACAGATGAATGGATAAAGAAAATGTGTTACAGATACACAATGGAGTGTTACTCAGCATAAAGAAGAATGAGATCTTGTCATTTGCATGGATGGAACTGGAAATTATTATCTTAAGTGAAATAAGCCAGGCACAGAAAGACAAACATCACATATTCTCACTTATTTGTGGGATCTAAGAATCAAAACAATTGAACCCATGGACAGGGCAGAAGGATGATTACCAGAGGCTGGGAGGTGTAGTAGGGGGCTGGAGGGGAGGTGGGGATGGTTAATGGATACAAAACACACACACACACATACACAAAAACAGAAAAATGAATAAGACTTGCTATTTGATAGCACAACAGGGTGACTATAGTCAATAATAATGTAATTGTTCATTTAAAAATAACCAAAAGAGTGTAATTGGATCATTTGTAACAAATCAAAAATGCTTCAGAGGATGGATACCCTATTCTCAATGATGTGATTATTTTACACTGCATACCTATATCAAAGCATTTCATATACTCCATAAATATGTACACCAATGTACTCATAAAAATTAAAAAGGTAAAAGGAAAAAGGAAAAAAAAATTGAAAAATACTTTTTTTAAAAAAAAGATTATATTTGTCAATGTCAGAAAAATCATCCTGGTTACTTTATCAGATAAAATAATGGAACTCATTGTGAGAAGAATATCACTTATTGTTATAGAGTTGCCTTGTATGATTATACAGACTGTGCACTGAACAACTTTAAGGGGTGGCACTCATATTAAAAATCAATATGTATTTATTATGGCAATATTCAGATGGAAATGAGGTGTCTCTAGGAAGTAACAATTTTTTTCTTTTTTCTTTTTTCTTTTTTGAGACTCGCTGTGTTGCCAGGCTGGAGTGCAGTGGCACGATCTCAGCTCACTGCAACCTCCACCTCCTGGTTCAAGCAATTTTCGTACCTCAGCCTCCCAAGTAGCTGGGGTTACAGGCACATGCCACTATGCCTGGCTAATTTTTGTATATTCATTAGAGACAGGGTTTCACCATGTTGGCCAGGATGGTCTCGATCTCCTGACCTTGTGATCCGCCCACCTCGGACTCCCAAAGTGCTGGGATTATAGGCATGAGCCACCATGCCCGGCCAGTAACAGTTTTGTCTGTTTCACATAAATACCCACTTGAATCAGGGTATGATATGTGTGCCCACTGAAATAGAACAAAACAATTACAAATAAAGAAAATATTTTAATTTTCTCCCATTACATATACATTTAGCAACAAAGTGAGTGACCCAAACCATGCAAATATCGGTCACTCCTTTTTCAGGATTCCACCAAATCCTTTAACGTCTTATAGCACTGGACACACTATATTTTATGGATGAAATTATACATCTGTCTGTCTTTTCCTACAAGACTTGTCTTTTCCTACAGGACTATAAACAACTTGAGGGCAAATATCTTGTATTCCTCAGCTGTACATCTTGAGAAGCTAACAACAGAAAGCAACAATTACAATATTTAAGGTTTCCTAACCTAAGGACTTGACTTTTCCATTTAACAGGTGCTTTTCCATGTGGACATTATAATTAATAACAAAAACAACAAATAACTAAGTAATGACTACAGGGATCTGTGCGAAGCACTTTACATACATTAGTCTCATTTAAACCTCACAATAGTGCTATAACGTAAGTACTTACTTTAGTGTCGAGGCAACAGGAACAGAGAGATGTTAAGCAGTCTGTCCAATACCACATAGCTAATAAGTATCAGGTCAAGATCTTGAACCTGGGTCATTTGACTACAACAATCATTTCTCTTATTACATCATGTTCCTCAGTAACAAAAATTAGATCATAAGGTACATTATGGATTCTATAGAAAGAGGAGTTGGAATTAGAGGGAGAGAAAGAGAGGATGAGAGCAAGAGTGAGGGAGGGAGCAGGGAGAGAAGAAGTACAAAGGTCCAAACAAAAAGATCCAACAATTGAAAATAAAGGAAAAGCAAAAATAATAGTTTCTGACCTATTGATTGGGTTTCCCCCCAAAAAATTTTTTAAATAGATGTTTTCTGTCAACAACAGCTATGGTCATCAAAAAACATAATCAATGCCTTTCACTTAATTGTTCAGTATTGCTCCTGGTTCTTTATGCAGCCATCAGCTTCTTTAGATGCATGTGTATGTTTGCTGGCTGTTATTATAAAATGGAAGCATCTACAAATGAGGTATCAGCCTTTGAGACTGCCTTTAATTTTCTGGCTTAGACCTTACACACCATTGGTAAAGAGCTGTGGGGCAAAAGTGAGAGTGCAACATGAATGCCCAGGGTTATTGTAAAAACACAGACCCCGACCTTCATCCCTGAAGACCCATTATCTGCATATCTGTAGTGGAACTAAAGGCTTGCAATTTTTAACAAAATAGTCTGGCTGACACTGATGTAGGTCATCTTCTGTCACACTTTTGATATCCTATTTTAGAGAAAAGGGAATAGCCATTCATTGTCATTTCTAACTCAGTGCTTATACCTCTCAACAGGACCAGGGAATACAAATCAGAAAGCGAAAAGATTGACTGGGAAGGATGATAATGCGAAACGGGCCAAAGAAGAAGAGAACATGTCATAGGGTAATATTATCACATTTTCAACCAGGAGGTGACTGCTTCTTTTCCTTAACCGTGTTTCTACCATATCACCAGTGATCAGGATTACAAATCGGAAGTAAAACTCCATATTTAGAATAGCAGTTGGTAGAAAACTATCAAGAAAAATATGTAATTTGAAGGAAAGTATTCAATTAATGCTTCAAATTGTGTGTTACGAAACATAGCCCTACATCATCTCATAGGGCCAGATTTTTCTCATAAGGCCAATGCTTTTTTTTTTAACCATTTTCCAAGAAGTAATAGAAAAAAAAAAAAACATAAAACAAAGCCAAGCAAAAACCAACGTGGAATACAAGGAGTGCGTGGGAAAGGGAAGCATGCAGATGGCAAACATCATTCATTCATTCAACAAATACGTGAGTGCCTGCTATATGCCAGGAACTGCTCATTTGCAAGCAGTTTAGCCTTGATAGGGAGCCAAACACTAAACTGAAAAATCGGATTATGGAAGTGAGTCAAATGTTAATAGCCTAACTTTAGAAGCAAGGTAAATTGAAGATAAGCAGTTACACTACCCCAGTGACTAGTAACTCAGTCACCCAGATTATTACACAAAAATAAGGTCAAATTGTAGGTGGGGAAATTGCCTTTTCAGACTTGATGTTTACTTGAATCTTTGGGAAAGAGGAGGGTGAGGTCTTCTTGGCCCAAACAAGATGAAGCAGGCTACAAGTGAGGTTCCTTGACAGGCACCAGACAGGAAAAGGAAGGGACAAATTGAAGCAGCATGAGTCAAACCATTATCTATCCATCTTCTTGCCATTTTAGACTCTCAATGAGTCTTATGTTTAACAAATTCTAATTCTGACAAAATGATAAAGAAAATACCATAAAAACAATATGCCCATGCCATGTTTATATGTTAAAACATCCACAGACTTTGTTTAAAAAGTCAGAATCCAGTTTAATAGCAGTCACATTGGATTTGCATTATTTAATTTTACTTTTAAAGTAAGTCAGCTTTCTAAAATATATGTCAAGAGTGGCAGTGTTTCTAATTTCTCCTCTTGCTTCTTTAGCAAGAGACAAGATGTCAAAGGATGCTGGACAGTGGAAAACCACCAAAGCTGCAGACTTTGATTTTGCAATCTGCAACAGCTCTAATCACTGTAAGCGAAGAAACATCTATAACAGCGGTAGATAAGATAAAAAGTTTTAAGGCTGGTTTAAAGTTGGATTACAATAATCACATAGCTCAGTTTCTTTGCGTAATCTATAACCATCACTGGCATGGCAGCAAACAGAATTAGAAGATTTGAAAAGGAAGGCAGCCCACTTTGACAGTAAACACAGCCCAATACTTTAGAGAAGTTTCAAGAAATGAATTAAAGAAAAAGTTAAATGTAGAATTTGTTTTTTTCCTGTACACTATACTTATTTCATGGCTTTGTGAATTAACGCCTATAGGGCAATTGAGTGTTGAGTCACTAACTCAGCCTATTCTTGATTATTTTCAGCCAAACAGGTGGTGAAGCGAAGATGTAATATGCAGGCAAAAACCCCTTTTACATCTCATCCTTTTATCTAAATCTTGACAAACAAAAAGTGTCGGGGGTGTGGGATACAGTTCTTTTTTCTTCCCATAAAATTGACATGAAACTACATGCACCAGAAATAGCTTCAGAATTCCAGGGTTGTAAAACTTACTACTAAACCTCAGAAGTTTAAGGAGCGCCTGCCTGAAGTCATAACAGGTCCATCTGTCATTTCAGCTTTGTCCAAGTAATATATCATGTGATTCATGAACTCATGGCAGCTTCTAAACTCCTAGTTCTATTTTAAACATTCTCCATTTGCCTATTTCCCCTTCATCAGTAGCAACTTAAACCTCTTGTTTGAAATAAAGACTACAAGTAATTTGTTACAATTTAGGTGATAAATGAAAAAAAAAAAAGCCCAAAGGGGAAAGTCCTCCCAAATGTGTAGTCAAAATATTTCCATTCTGAATAGCAATGGTGACATAGCTATTATATATATATATATATAATATGTCAATTAATATATATTATGTATATGACCATTATACATATATATAATTAGTCCATTAATCTATCATAATAGCATATTGTGACAGTGAGCTTAAAACAGTGTTTCCCCAAATATAGTCCCTTGAAATACCATGACCCTCACGGACTCATCTGCAGTGCCTGTTAAAAACGCAGAACCTTAGCACCTTCACTCAGATTCTCCAGCATGGGCCTGGAAATCTGCATTTTGACAACTTAAACAGGTAATTATTATGCATACATTTGAAGAACAGGGGCTTAATGTACAATATTACAAGGAACTAAAGAACAGTAGTAGAATAACACCCACAGAAAAATTACAAACATTTTGACATTGAGAAGGAAACAAAGTTACTGGTCTTCTGTCAAGGAGTTATTCTGCCCATAGACTAGATTAAGCCCAGTCCAGTCATTCACTTCTATTTCTCTCCAGACATAAAATACATTTTCAAATGGCCACGAGAAAATAAATCCAAGAATAAATTAAGTGTGGGTGTGTTAGTTGGCAATCTGTTTAAGGTGATGGACTGATGTTCAGATGTTATGCTTCAATTATCAACAAAGTAGAAACGACCTAACTAGAAGCAGTTAGACCAAAAATTAAAGGAAAATTTGTTGAAAGAAATGCCTCTGAATACTATTCTCAGATGTAGTCATTCCTTTGATACATTTATGACGTAATAATATTGCTAATTACACACGGAGATCTTAGAGCAGCTTTTATGATTATCAACCTTTTCGCTTCCCAGGTACTAAACTGGTTGAGGTATGAGGTGAGAGTTAGGATTCAGTTTTTTTCCCCGTGTAACTGATAGATCCAGCATTATTTACTGGTAGGTAATACTGCCTTTAACTCTTGCATTGCAGTATAAACTTTGCATTAATCAAGTGGTCACATAAGTGTGAGTCTGTTTCTGATATCTGTTCTTCTATTAGTCCATTAATCTACCATTTAAGCTTGCATCTATACCATGCCAATACCAAACTGTCTTAATTATAATATTTTTAAGATAAATTGTAGTGTCAGGTAGTCTAAGTCCTGGAACTTTGCTCAATATCTTCAGGATTATACTGGCAGTTACTTCATTTCCATACCTCAAAGATGTCAACTAATATCTTATAGTTCCTATCTGTTTTGTTAAGAAATCCACTCTTGTTCTTTTGCTTTTCAATATATTTTATTGGCTACAGAAAATACTCGGCCATTATATTTTCAAATATTACTTTTGCCCTATTCCCTCGCTCTTCCCAGTGCTTTTTATCATACCCCAGATATTCCTTATCTTTTTATTCTATATTTTATTTCCTTATTTGTCTTTTGTGTTTCAGTCTGGATATATTCTATTGACCAATTTTTCAGTTCAGTAATTCCCTCTTTAACTGTTTTCAAACTACAATAAATTCAGCTACTGAGTTCTTAATTTATTGTGTTTTTCAGTTTAAAATTTTCCATTTGATTATTTTCTATATATCTGGTTTCCTGGTAAAATCCTCCATCTTAGCATCTACTTCCTTGAACATATTACTCTTAGTTATTTTAAGATCCATATCCCATACTGTGGATCTATTTTTTCTTGATCTTATTTTTGTTATGCTCATATTCTGCAAGCCACTGAATATTTATGACTCAGTCAATCTTTGACTGAATGCCAGACCTTTTTATGACAAATTATGGAACAGCCAGATCTCCCTCCACAGATGACCCACTTTATTCTCTGGCAGGCAGAGAGAGTAGGACAGATATGCTCTATTAAATTTTTAAAAATGAATTGACTTTATTCTTTGCAAGGTTAGTCTACCTCTTGGTCACTCCCACTCTAAGGCTCCCAACTTAGAGTCAAGGGTATTTATTCGGCCCCTTTTAATTTGGTCTTTTTGATCTCCTTATTTGTTTGTTTGTTTCCTCTTATGAGACTGCCAATAACTCTCTTCTGTTTTTCAGGTGTTTTATGTTTGCTTCTCAGGCTGTTGCCCTGCATGAATCAAGAATTTGGCTAGTGCCTCATGTTGAAGGCGCTGGCTGTCAGGCATACTTCTCTAGGCTTTCTCTCAAGGAACTTAGCTTCTCAAATTCAACTTATTTTGTCCTAAAATCCAGTCTTTATACTCCAAGTCCTTTGAGATTGACAAAGCTCTGCTGAATTCTTGACATCTTCACTGCTTGGCTACTTCTTATCCCTGTCACTCCCCTCCAACCTACCTAGATGCAGCTAACTAAAACTGAGGGAAAATGTGGTTTGCAGAATATTAGCTTATTTCTTTCTATCTTTTTATTTTTCTTTTGGTTTTTTTTTTTTTTTTTGGAGAGAAGGTCTTACTCTGCCACCCAGGTTGAAGTACAGTGGCACCATGGTGCCATCTCATCTCACTGTAGCCTCAACCTCCTGGTTTCAGGTGATCCTCATGCCTTAGCCCCCCTTCCCAAAGTAGCTGGGACTACAAGTTCCCGCCATCATGCTCAGCTAACTTTTTGGATTTTTAGTAGAGATGGGGTTTTACCATGTTGTCCAGGCCTGGTCTCGAACTCCTGGGCTCAAACAATCCATCTGCCTTGGCTTGCCAAAGTGCTGGGATTATAGGCATGAGCCACCACGCCCGGCCTGGCTTATTTCTCTTCTGAGATCTTAGTCCCTCAAGTCCCAGTTTAGTCATCAGCTTTTCATTCCTTTAGACATTTTAAAAAATTAATTTAAAATGTGTTTCCTAAGTTATTATTAGGAAAAGTAAACACTCTGCTATTAGTCACTTTAGCATGCTTCAGTGACCATTTAGTTCCTAACTTGGCCAAACTATAATAATCCCTATTCTTCCCCTCCACCCACCATTCTCCACATGGTTGCTCAAACATTTACTGTTTTTTTCAAGTCATCTACCCTACTTACTACTTCTCTTTTGAGGACACAATTCAGACTCACACTTCACTGAAAAAAACAAAATGGGAGGACTTGATGTAGTCTTTCCATTTTCCTTCCCTGTATCTCACAATTTGAAAAATATGTTTATAATTTAATAATGCATTCATACTTAAGTCCTTCCTCTATTATCTTAGAAGGAAAAGGATCCTTACACTCTTCTCACAATCCCACTGTTCTGAGATATTTCTTATTTTTTAATCCCCAGACTCAAATTTAACCTGTAAATATTGGTTTGGCCTTAGCTATTTTTTCTCAACTTATAAATATAAACAAATATTGGGCATCCTAAGAAAAATGAACAAAACTTCATCAATTCTGACAATACTTCCAGATCTTTTCTCTCCTACATCAAAGATTTTGGAAAAATAAATATAGTCTACACTTATTGCTTCTAAATCTCATTATTCCATAAGTTTCCAAACTACTGTCCTCTGCCTTCTTCTGTTACCCTAAACAGTTAATTCTCTCGAACATAACTTCAATGCCAAATTCCGTGAGCTTTTTCTCACTTTAATTGACACATATGCAACATCCTTGGTGCAATTATCTTTCTTTTGTGTCTAATACATCGTTCTTTTGTGATTTCCTACCCACTTCTCTAAACAGTTCCTCTGTATCTTTCACTAGCTTTCCTCACCTCAACTTATCACTAAACTGTGGACTTTCTTCTTGTGTCCCTTACAAATCTCTTATTAGAATTCTTCAAAAGGAAGTGAGACCTTTAACCACTGTATTGCTCATGTAGTCAAAACCAAGTTGCAAAGGAATTATCACAGTTATTTATATAGTCTTGAAAACACTCAATATGCACCCATCATATCACATGGCACACATTAATCATGTAGTCTAGTTAATCTCAGATCCTTTAAAGTCGATTATCTTCAAGGTTTAAATGGCAGCTATAATGCATTCTTTCATTTCCTCAAGGCTACAAGGGGAAAGTAGTATAAATATGAAAAATATGAGGTTCTTGATTATATGTTAACATATAATCTATTCTTATGTAATATATTTTGAAATAGTTCAATCCTGTTTAGTTACTCTGAATCAATTCTGGATTTTCTTTAACCCTCCTATAGTTTTGCCTTGCACATAAATGTCAGTGTCTCCCTGATCTACATCTGTGAGCCCAACCTCTATTCTGAGATCTTAAATCTGCTCTCAAAGGCCTCAAAAATACCTTAAATACATTGAAGATACCTCAAACTCAGTATTTACAAAGCAAATTTATTTTCATCATTCTTTTCCTAAATGCAAGACAAAAATTAATACAAAAAAAAAACTAAAATAAAAACTTGTGATTTTTCCTCACTTTCTTTCCTATTTTATTTAATGATGTCATCTTTTCTACCTGTCTCGGCTAGAAACATGAGAGTTATTGTCTTTTCTTCATAATTCACATTTCCAATCTGCCTCTAAGTTTTAGCTTTTCACTTCTAAAATGATGTTAACATCTGACTCCTTTATTTCATTCAAAATAATTGCCCCAATTCAACTAAGCACCACCTCTCACATAGACTACTACCATAATCTCTTAGTTGTTTATTCTCAAGGAACCTTCTATAATGCAACCACAACTATCCTTCTGAAACACACTTTTGACCTTCACTGCCTACCAAGTCAGGCTAAATATGGTGAGAAAGACTTGGAGGCTCCCTCCCCACCCCGCATCAAACCCAAGGTTCTCCTTTGAGTCAGTGACCCTTCTCAGCCATTCACTGGAACATCACTCTATGGCAAAGAGGTATCTTTGGAATCTACACATTTCAAACATTCCACACAGGCATATTGATGGCAGAAATATTCGTTCTAACAGAATATTGCTGTACTTTTAGTTGTACATGTTGTTATATTTTCTTTTGACGTTTTAGCTGATAGCTAAAGTTTATTTAAGTTGTTGTTCTTGTCCTAAGAATATCCAAGATAAGGGTCCAAAAACGGTACAGTTAAGAAATATGGGGAATGAGATGTTCTCTCCATTCTTTCCTTATCTAGTACCCACTTCCCTAGTCAACTAGTTGTTTTGTTTTCCTCTTGGGTGAAACTGGCAACTTTAAATCAAGTTCCCCAGAGGCTTTATCTATATACATCTGCATAAAATAAAAATAATTCCACATAAAGCTTCAACCTGCTGGTCACGTATTATTATTTCCATCAGAGGTGAAGAAATTGAGACTCAAAGGCATTTAGTGAGTTGAGCAAGTTCATTCAGAGACAGGGTTTTAACCCAGTCTTTCTGAGGCCAGATTTCCTGCTCAGTCAAATATTCCAATACTAATAATTTCTATCTCTTTTTGTCTCTATGAAACTGTAAACTCCATGATAGCAGTGAGCATAACCTTCCTATTCACTCCTGTGTCCAAGAGTCTCACATAAAGTCTGAGACATAGGAACATGACAAACATTTCTAAAAGAAAGGATGGTGGACTGACCCTGACCGATACTGTGAAAGAGGTCATAGTCATATAGGTTATAGACCTTTATCATAGGCACAACAGTCTCCACTCAAATTTCATTTTACTCTTTGGTAATAGGTCTCAACCCTCCTGGTGTTTGTCCCCAGCCCGTTTATTTGGATTGTAATATAAATCAATGTCAGTCATTTCTTCCAAGTGTATGTGTAATTAACTTTTATTTCTAAGTATTAACTTTATATTTAAAAACCTCAGCTTACCTCCCTTCATAATAACTCCAAGGAATAGGCAGAGTGCCACAGGACTTGTTACATGTAGCAGCCCCTGCTCCCTCCAGAAAGAGCTCAAAATTAGAATCGTTATGTCTACAGATGTTGAAAGACAACTCCTGGGAATTGCTGGGAGTGCAGAAGCTGGAAAAGTTAGTCAAGAATCCAATGTGGTTTAGTAAACAGAACTTGCGCAGTAATTCTGTGGGGAGAAAGGAGTAAAGCTTTTACAACAACTTGAGCATTTTCTAGGAACTCAAATACGGAATGCCTTTCCCCTCATTTGAAATTACAATGCAGTTTTATTAAGACTATGTTGAAATTCCTTTATTAGGCAGTCTCCATTTTAAGTTGTACATTTCATTTCCTTTTTTCTTATAGGCTGAAAATGTATAATAGTGCTTTCTAAAATCACACTTCCTTTTTAAGGGAGCATAAGGGAGCATGACACTATCAGAAAGTGCCATCGGCCAAATGGATGTCAGGAAGATAGCACAATAGCATCCACTCATGATCAACTTGGTACATTTTGTACTAGCAATTGATTTAGTACATTAATGACTAGCTAACTGAGAGTTGGCATATAATAAAAATGATTTATTGCAAAGATGTTGATATTCATGGGAAAATGGGGAGAAATACATGCCAAAACAACACGAAGAAGACTAAATGTAGATCTAAAACAGAACTGAAAATGTTGTTGTTGCCTGCATTGTCATTTTACTTAAACTTCTATGATACCTTCTTGGAGGGAAATAAAAATATCTTTGTAATCCGTATCTATGCTTGGAATGTTTTAAATGCTTAAAATGTACAGATATTTCTTGGAATCTTTATAGACTGGACAGAAAGAGTAATTCTCCAGAAATTCTTATATACCATGATAAAATATATTAATTTATTCATATTATTCATTTTAGCTATAAGGATTTAACTATATATGAATTCCACTTACTGTAGACAAGAAAAATTATTCTTTTTCATTAAAAAGAGATTCTTAATCTTAACGCTACTGACATTTTGGGCGAGGTAACTCTTTGCTCTATGGTGCTGACCCTGCCTTCTAGATGCTAGATGCCAATAGAAATACCCAATTTTGACAAAAATGTCTCTAGAATATTGCCCAATGTGCACCAGGAGGCAAAATTGTTTCCCAGTTTAGAACCACTGCACTAAAGCAAGACATATTCTTGATATTTATTCACTAGCATAAATAATAAAAATAGCTAAGTTCCCTAAATAATATATATTGGACAGATTATGTCAATCTCACTTTAAATATTTTTCTTATGATTTTCTTTTCCCAAACTGAAATGCACCCCCTACTCATTCCATATATTAAAAGGCTACCTACGTTACAAAGCCCATCTCAATCTACACTCAAGTTGTAAAGTCTTCTCTTATTGACAATACTTTTCCAAAGGGTTATTTAAGCCCATTTCATCTTCCCACCTACCCCACACACTGCTCACAGGCAAAGCTGCTGCACAAGTAAACATCGAAGTGAGGTAAGTTTGAGTTCCATCCCCAAAACGTTAACAGCTCTGTAATTCTGGACTACGTACTTAACTAAACTTTAACCAAACTTCTTCACCTGTAAAATTAAAATAAAGACAGTACATATCTCATAGTATCACTGAAATGAACACATAAAGTATATCTAACGTAAAGTCCTAAGAACTTTGCTTAAATTTTTGTTTATTTAACCAACACTTGCATTGTGCATACTATGCCATAATTTCATTTAAGCTTCATAAATAATAGTAGGATTATTACTCCCATTTAATAGCTGAAGATACTGAGACATAAAATAGCTAAGCAACTTGTCCAAGTTCACATGGTTAATAAGTAGTAGAAGGGAGATTTGAACCCAAGCAAGCCAGTTCCAGAGACCTTGTTTAAACCACTAAACCATGCCTTCTCTTTGTTATAAATTACACACTCCATAAAGTTATCCACAGTAGATATTATCATTATTTTTCTTGTAAATTTCAAGGTACTAAATAAGTACTAACTACATAGCACACACTCAGCAATTATTGATATAGACATTAGTCAAACCTTGCTGGAATACGTGCTGGGTTATAGTTCTTTAATATTTCATTTCTGAAGTTAAAATCTCAAAGTTGTCATTTCATTTTGCATCTGGAGATTTGAATTATTCTTATACATCAACTAAAAAATAGTTTTGTCTGGAATTTTATCCAAATTATTTCATTAAAATATATTGATATATTAAGCAAAGAGTGAGAATGAAAAAGTGCATCCAAGGAGCCAGTAAAATTTATAAAGACCCTCAGACCACAGCTCAGCTAAGTTTAATCCATCGTTTCAGTCTCTACATTACCTAATTTTTAGAAAGATTTTATAGATTTTATAATATTATTTTTTAAGAAAGATTTTATAATATTAAGATATACTAAAATAACATATGGTAAGCATGTTCACTTAAATGTTTAAATTTTTAGAGCAGCAGAGGTATTCTCTTAGACATAAAAACTTTAAGAACATACTTGTCCTTGGTAATTTAAGAAATATTTAGCCCTGTTTAAATTTAATTCCATTAGGTTTTAATCACATACTTTCTCTACAGAAGTGGCATATGGTTTTTGAACAATTGATATTATTGAAATATCGTAGAATATTATTCACTGTATTCATCAGACCTAAAACACATGAATACGCATACAGAAACAAAAAAATCTAATAAAGTGAAGAGATGAAAAGGATTAATTGTATTCATAAAACCACTTAACAACTTCGTAAACTACCTGACATTCTAAGCAGATGAGGAAGGAACAATAATGACTTACTAACACATTATATTTCTCCACTACACAGAAAAGACAAGATAAGAGATGTGAGAGAGACATGCGTTATGAAACACTTTACTCATCTTGAAATTATCTTCCACGAAAAGACCATTGGGAAATAATTTCATTATACTTAGAATTTTTAAAATCTTGGGTGGATACTCTAAAACATTCCAAAACCATTAATAAACTAAAACTCATGTTCAGTCATAACCTGAAGACTGATGTTAAGGAAATATTTATATCAGAAAAGATATATTTTAGGGTTGCTGGTCTATACTTTAGCCAAAGCATTTATAAAAACAGCAATACCATTTATAAAATATAAGATTTGAAACTCCATAATTAACGTAAAAAAGATTATTTAAATTCACTCAAAGGTGTCATAAAATTTCCTGTGCATTGAACCTCAGAAAAATTCTAGTTAGTGGTGGATAAAAATAAGAGTCATTTATAATCTTTAAAAAGTGAAGTATAAAATTGTTTTCTAAAATTCTGTCTCTACTGAAGCAAATAAAGGAAGTAATGTCAAAAAATAAAGTAATAATTACACACTGTCACATATTTTACTCATTCATTCAATATTCCCTGAGATCTTACTACTACGCCAGACTCAGAATTAAGCTTTTTTTTTTTTTTTTTTTGTGAGTAAGCCTCAGGCCTTAGTCTTAAAAGTGCATGATTACACTCCCATGTGACAAAGTGTTACAAAGAAGTCTAGACAGATGCTGAGGGAGCACAGGGAGTGAAATGTACCCAAGTGTTTTTGGAAAAGGGTTTAACAATGCAGATACCATACTCCATTTTGTTCTCTCAAGCTAAGAAAGAAAGGTCCGATAATTTGCTCAACACAGAAATTCACAATGGAAATTTCTTGTCTCTAAGGTGAAAAATTGAAAATTAGTCCAATGCACAGACTACCCAAAAAAATACTCTTGGTTCATACAAAGATGATGTTGAAGAAATAGGTGTCTTTTCATATTTGTGTTTGAAATAACTATGATAATAATGGGTCACATTTATTGAGCACTTTCTGTGTGTTAGGCATATAAGTACTTTGCATATGTCAACTCGTTCAGTGCTCACAATATCTCCCATGAAGGAGGAAGGCAGAGACAGGAGTAGTCATCTGCGCAGGGACACAGGGCTCGTGAGCAGTCTGCCCTCTCCATCTTTCCTGGAGCTTCTGATCACCGTGAAACTCAAGAATAGCTACCAAACAGATCACTTATTTTCACATTGATTCCTATATGCTCTTGTTGCTAAAGAAGACTCTTAAAAGATTAAATAGATAATGTTTCCCTAAATATCCAACACCCTGCCTCTCACTCCAACATTTACAAATAAGAAGACTGAGTTCTAAGCTCCTTTTTACCAGGGAATGATTAACACTTTGCATTGAGAAGTGTGACCTCTGAGGAGGATTAAGCAGGTCGCACTACAGGTGAGAGGGTTGAGGCTGCAACTTTGGAAAGATAAAGCTGAAGGAAAGAGGGTTACCCTTCCTGAAAATGTTATACGCATTTGGGTTTTCTTTATTTCTACAAGTTTTAGAAGCCCGTGCTTCTTGTGTATTGTACACGGGATGGTGGCTACAGGATGGCCATGGAGTCTAAACTCTAACCACCATCACCGGGAGAACAGCAGTAAGATCTCCCTGGTGTGCTGCGTGATCGCTGGGGAAGACTGCTCTGAAAGGCATTTCAGAGCCTGCCAAAAAGTGGATGGCCAGAATCCATGAAGACAACATTTAACAGAAGGGTCAATGCCAGTGATGACAAACAGCAAAGATTATGCAAGCCCTACTCCTAATTTACAAGCAAGTATAAATGCCTAGAATTCCTGTAGGACCTTGGAGAGAGGGAGATCACTGACAGTTCCCCCACCTTCTTTAGGGAGTGGGGCTCACAATAAAAACTAATGTGATATGGAAAAAATCATGTAAAGGAAGATTTCACGGCCCTAAGCAAGAATATAGAGACTATCCACACCATTACACGGTGATGTGTACACTTTCAGAAATTTCTCCACAGGACTGCAAAGACATAAAAAGCAACACAGCATGATTTTAAAAGGACTGAACATTTGCACATATTTAGAATATCTACTTTATGTATGAACATACTGTCAAAATAAACTGTTAAAAAAACTTTCATAGTTATTTCACGAATCTTATAAATGTTCAACATGCATCCCTCACATCACAAGGCCCACATCAGAACTGTTGCTGACTCATCCTAGACAACACATCTTCACTAAAGGAGAGGCGAAGGCACAGTGGGTTCCTTCTTTCCTCAAGGCCATAAAGCAGAACAAACTCAACTTTTCACAAGCCCCCACAAGAAAGCATGTGGTCTAAAACATTTGAAAAACCTTTTTCATTCTGTTTGGAATCACCCTGGTTTTGTGCTTACAATTCTCTGACAATATGTGAAAGGTGAAAGTTTAAACTTCCCTTTGGGAGAAGTGCCATATTTTCATTAGCAGCAAGGATTTACCTAAACTTCATACAGTGGAAACATATTACATCACAGGCGTGCCACATCGGAACCAAAGCTCTTTGCAGGAGAGAATAAAACAATATTTTACCATGCTGCAGTGGTTAAAAGCAGGGTACCTAGAGTGATGCTGCCTGGCTTCTTAGATGGATCACAAATATCACACAATCAAATATCACACAGTCATATATCACACAGTCACCAATTAAGCTGAAAGAGAATTATATATTAAACTACTTATGGAAGGTACCTTTATATGTATGAGGGAAAGACTATATTTGTAAATGTGTGTATGTATAGTACATTTCATGCATTAGTCATTTAATATGAAGTGAGCACTGTGACTTTTGAAACAATAAAAATACATGTTCTTCCTTTCTCATGGCTTGTAATCTGATATTTTTGTGATTTTAGTATAAAATAATTTCAGAATTTAACAATGTAACTGTGCTATTAAGATATCTGTGTTTATTTCTATCATTCTCATTGATAATGTAATGAGTTATGTAATTAAGCATGCTTTTATAAGAATTTCAAAAATAAACAGTATTAAGGTATTCATGATTATTTTATTTTACAAAAGTAAAATCAGTAAAAAACAAAAGTCTTAGAACCTTTGTTCCATCATGGATTTTTAAAGTCTTTGCTCTGCTTACAAGTCCTGTAGATCTCAAGGTAAGCAAACATAAACTAGAAGAAATTGCCTAGAGCTTGTCTTTCAAAATGTGGTTCATGGGTCAGCAATGTCTACATCAGTTGTATTTTAGAAATTCGGAATCTACTCCCCAAACCTACAAAATCAAAATCTGCATTTTGAATAAAAACCCCCAGTGACTCATATGGACATTAAAATTTAAGAAGCACCTTTTGGGGAAGATTAGGTCCAGCCTTAGAACTGCAAATGGCACAACCCTTTAAAAATTAGAAACTTGATCCAAATCTTGCCAGGAAGTTATCAGAAATAGAATATCATTTACCTACAGACACAGACTTTTTGAATATTAAGAGTCTGAGGTTATTAAGAAAATCTTAAAGAAGTATGTTAAGATATTAATCAACACAATCTTATAAAATTGACTTGAATACAATGAGTTCATAATTTTCCCAAGCATATGTATTTTTTATTAGAGTTTAAATGGGGGCATTAAACACCGTTGTCACTTGATTACTTAAGTTAGATCCACCTGCAATCCTATAACTGTTCTTAGAAGCTCTAATTCTGTAAAGAAAAAGAGTTCACGGGTCTAATAAAAGGACTAGACAAGGAAAGAATCCTCAGTATATATCTACATAATTAGGATAGTTCTAAAACTCTAATGTTCTGTAGTATTTTATCATTTAAAAAACACTATGGCATTTCTTATCTAATCTCATCGCAGGGAGTGAAACATGGCTCTAATAGTTCTGAATTCTGAGGCTAGACTCCATTATCATTCAGGATCTGTGTTTTCCCCAACACTTTCTAAAAGAAGCAGAAATTCAATAAGGTAGCTATTGCATTCGTGCCAGCTATTTCATTTGGTTATAAAATGAGTTTGTGGCCAGAGTTGTGTGTTCTGTTTCTTACAGGCAGAAAGAAAATTCTATGACCAACTGAAATACTACACTCACTGCAGCCATTCTGCAAACTTATCTTCTGTCAAAAGAGGAAAGGGACAATGTAGAATATAGAGTTTAACACACATTCACCCAACATTTAGCACCCAACATGATGTTGACATGTAGCTTGTTGCATATCACATCTACAACAACTTCCTGTAGGTTTAAAAGTAAGAGTTACATTAATATTATCAAATTAATGCAAGTTACTTATTTCAAAGATAAAAATAGAGCGATGATTTTGAGTCAGGTGTAAATGTGAACTTCAGACTGCCTCTTCCTATGAACTGTAAACATAAGAATGCAGAAGGAGTTATTACTGGAGCACTGGGTATAAATACTACATTTGAGTAATACTGAGATTAGCAACCATGTCTGGGAAGGAACTGGCAGCTGTCTTATTCTTGGCTTGTCAATGCCCTCAAGTGAAAACAAGGAATAAAAGAGATGCTATAAATTAAAATGTCAGCTCTGACTCTTCAAAAGACAGTTTATTGGGTGTTGCTGATTTTATTCTGATGTTTTAACAGTGCAGAAGCATATTTCTAAATGTAGCTAGTTAGGGCAGCATGATTTATGAAAGGACAAAATAAAAAATAGATATAACCTTAGTATTATCCTTTTTAAAAGGAGATACAAATATTTAACCAAGAATTAACTATTTGATGTTTTATTTGTCTTGACACCTTTGAGAAAGCCCTCACACACACAAGCAAGGCAGAAAACTCCAGTAGTAATCCATCATTCTTCTTTACCAAGATGTAGAATTTTATGGAGCTCTACCTTTATAAATAAATGCAGACACTATAAACAACAGAAGAGGATGTAGAGTTCTGTGATCCTGGTCTTCACAGATTTTAGGACTTTTAAAAATAGTCCTTATAGTTCTATTCTTGTCTATGTTTAAAGAACTGCTATATACAAACACCCCAAATTCAGCTATTTGGTAATTTGTATAGATCAAACTCTCCAAGAAATATCATCAAAATTCCTCTCAGAAAAGTGATAGCTAATACCTGTGCCTTTTCTCACTAGAATTTCCTACGGAACTTTTCAAAAATAAAGTGGTTGGCACTGTATATCATCAATTCACTTTTCCATAGTAACTTTATCACTACATTTATTTCTCGAAAAATCCTTCATGTTCTTTTTGTCTCTTCCTGACTCCTGTGAACTCACTAAGGTGATGTAAATGGTTGGCAACAACTCCCTCCCCATAAAAAAAAAGCAATAATTCAAAAATAATTCAATTAGAAATGCTGAATAAAAATTCTAACAGAATGCCATAATACTGTCCTTTCTCCCACAGCAATTAATCTTCAGTGGCCATTCCTTCCATGGCTCCTTCACTTTAAAAAGGAAGCTTCTAAAATTAAGAGTCTAATCTGTGTTATGTACACTGTGGGGATCCAAAATCTAAATGTTCCCTGTCCCAGGAGATGAATTAATATCTCAGGTTCATTCTTTTAGTAATATTATCAATATCAATTCAAAGAGACTTAAAATGAAACTTTCATCATTGCTTTTTTCCCTATTCTAATTATAATAAATAGCCATTGCTAAAGTCCCTGGGCTTACCATGAGAAGTTGCTAGAAAATCAGATCCACACTAGTTGAAAGAGGCTCATGGAGCATAAAGTTTGAACTGCTGTTGGACTCATCTTAAGCACAATTAATAGCCATTGTCTCTACACAACAGAACTCCGCATTGATTAAAAAAAGGGGGGGGGTGGGTTGCTGCTGCTTTATCTAAGAGATAATAACTGTATTTTTAAAAGTCAAATTAGCTCTGTCTTTTGCATGCCTGACAAGCTACTGACATAGAATTTAGTTGAATTAAGAATGGCTTTTCCAACACACAGCGTGACTTCTTTGGCTGTAAAACCCATACCTTATCTTAAGAGTATGGTGGGTAATAGTCTCTAAATACAGCTTCTAATGAGGCTTCTCTTTCACAGGAGCCTTTCTTTCAGTAAATTCTCATTAAAATGGTGAAAATGAAAAGAGCTGTGAAAAGCAAAATAAGAATACCTTCAGAAAAATATTAATAAAGGGATGATTAGATGGTTTAAACTGAAGTCTGAGATAAACTTAAAATGGAAACCTCTGATCAAAGCTAGTTTTGAAGAAATTGCCATTGCTTTCCTCACCTGCCATGAAAACCACTGTTCAGCCAAAACTCTTGCTGTTAGATTCTACCTAACAATCCTCTCCTCGCTTCTGACATTTACCAGCTTCCTGGACTCTCCTCATTCACTGAAGCTTTAAGCTCACATTCTCTCTTTTCTTAGTATCTAACTCCTCCCTTTTTATTGGCATTTTCATTGCCATTTCAACAAGCTGATGTCCCTCCTGTTTTTTGAAAAAAAAAAGAAAAACCTGTTTTCCATATTCCTCTCCAATACATTTAATATACTACAATCACAACATTTTGAAAAATGAAAATTTAGTTGTGTGACTTACTACTTAAATGCCATCAAATTCTTCCCATTGCATTAATGAAAAAATCTCAGTCTTAAGTCTTTGTCTTACCAGGGCTTATCATCCTAGTCTATCATCCCCGTTATCTATTCTCTAGTAATATTGGGTCTGTTCTAGCTCCTCACAAGCATTCTGGTCTTTTTTGCCTTGAAACGTGCTGTTTTCTCTGCCTGGGACTCCTTCTTGCTCTCATGACCAAGATACTTTTCTTTTAGGTGCCAGTTTAAATGTCGTTGGTCTGGGAACCCTACATTGCTTCCTGGATGATACATTGCAATCTCTGTTCCTTTACCAAAACCTGTTTTGAGCGTTAAATTATCCATTCCCATATTAACAATCTAAGATGTTAACAAATCTAAGACACTATTAAATCTAAGATGCTATCAAATCCATCATCATAATACTTCATTGTATCCATTATTCTTTCTATTCCCACCTGCATGAATTCCAACCATTCAAATAATAAGATTCCACAAGGAAAACTGCCTTTTTTTAGAAGCATGAAGGAAGATACTGTCAACAAGTTAATTCAGCATTATCCTCAGGCTGTGGTTCGCATCATTTCAGGCTGTCCTATACCAGTTTCTATGGCTATTCCATACAAAACAAACATACTCAAAGGCATAAGAACTAGAGAAAAACTACATTTTAAAAATTCGAAATGCATAATACCTCACAGAGGCAGCTTGTTTAAAGTCTTTACTCAGTACTCTTGTAGATGCAAAATTAAACAAAATTTTAGCCAAGTGACCTCAGCTAATTTAAGGCCCATGTAAAATGCTATTCTGACAGATAGCATCAGGGAACTGTTTGAAATGTTATCACAAAGATCTAGACAAACATAACCATACTTAAAGAAGGCAGAACCTCTGATTTGTCAAGGAACTCAAGCAATTAGAGGGTGAACCATAATTACACATGTTTAACAGCAAAGAAAATAAGGGCACTTACGCATGTCACCAAAGGCCCCCTTTGTGACTTTGGCTAATTTAAGGCCCCAGTAAAATGCTATTCT
>NW_012114400.1:3352952-3388471 GCF_000951035.1 Colobus angolensis palliatus | reverse complement strand
GAAATGTTATCACAAAGATCTAGACAAACATAACCATACTTAAAGAAGGCAGAACCTCTGATTTGTCAAGGAACTCAAGCAATTAGAGGGTGAACTATAATTACACATGTTTAACAGCAAAGAAAACAAGGGCACTTATGCATGTCACCAAAGGCCCCCTTTGTGACTTTGGCTAATTTAAGGCCCCAGTAAAATGCTATTCTGACAGATAGCATCAGAAAACTGTTTGGAATGTTATCATTCAAAGATCTCGACAAACATAACCACATTTGAAGAAGGCAGAATCTCCGATTTGTCAAGGAACCCAAGCAATTGAAGGGTGAACCATAATTACACATGTTTAACAGCAAAGAAAATAAGGGTACTTACGCATGTCACCAAAGGCCCCCTTTGTCACTTTGGTGGCACGTAACACCACTACTGTAAACTTGTGGGAATACTGGTGCTCCACCTGGAAATAAAATGACAGTAAATTTGAAATAAGCTTCCAACATAGAACCTCATTTTTTCCTTGAGATTAATTTAAAACAGTCTACTTAAAAACAAGTAGCATGCATACCAGAAACATTATTTGATCTAACACTGTTTCTTTTTTCACTCTCTTCTCTCTCATCACAGTATCATTGGGAAGTTTAGATTGTGCCTTAAAATGTCACTACAGCTTGACCATGAGCACTTCTTTGTAGTCCGGTTTACCAAGCACTTGGTAAAAAATGTAAATCAGGACTGCAGGTATTCTAGGAGCACAATCAGGCTTTGTACTTGTTGACTAGGAAGCCCTGGCTTATAAAGGTGGACTCAGAGCAAGACGTTCTAGATTCGTTTGTTGTTGTTGTTGCTGTTCACTGAAGCAATCAATCAAAAGTCTTTTCTGCATGACATTTCCAGGACAGCTTTCAAAACCCTATGGACCCAAGGCAATAACCAGCAAACAAATTGCACGAATTGTAATGCATTTGTTAGAAATCATATGCAAGAATATTAAAATTTGCTATTAGTCTAACACCTTGCATAAACATAATAAACATTAACAGGTAGAGGACTTCATTAGACACGTCACCTCAATGGGAAACAATTATCAAACAATTCTACTCACTAAAGCAGAATGAAGAAGCAGGAATTTATATAGTTCTTGGAACAACTGAAAAGGTTACAAAGTCTTTATCTAAAACTCAAGCATTTCTTGTTGTAATCTTAGGAGAGGTCACTTCCCTTAATTTTAGTAGGCTTGCTTAACTGGTTGCAAAGTTCATAATTGATTAAAAAGAGGCTCAGATACTGACAATACTGAAAAGTGAGTAGCAACAGTCTAAATGCAAGGAGGCAAAAAAAAAAAATGTCATAAGTGTAGACAGATTGATAAGGACCAGCAGTAGTAGAATATAGGGACAAAAATTAAACAGCACTCAATAGCTTCTGTAGAAATCACTCCATCAATAGTGTAATTAATATTCCAATTTATAATACAGCATCAAAGAGGTGAAGATATGAATAATGAACATACCTTGTTTAAAAAGGCAGAGTAGCATAAAAATATTTCAAAATAATGCTTATTCAACTTTATTTTAAAAAAGAAATACCTTCAACATCCGAGAGTTCTGAGTAGCCAAAGTTTTATTATACATAAATGAAATGAACAATCAGAAAAATATTTGAAGCTAAATGAAATTGACAGTACAACTTGTCAAAATTTGAATGATGCATTGAAAGCAGTACTGAATGGGAAATTTATAGCACTGAATGCAAATATTAAAAAAGAAGAAAGAACTAAAACCAATCATCCAAGCTACCACCTTAGGGTACTAGAAAAAGAAGAGCAAATTAAATCCAAAGTAAGCAAAAGAAAAATAGTAAATATTAGAACAGAAATCAATAAAATTGGAAACAGGAAATAAATAGAGAAAATCAATGAAACCAAAATTTGGTTCTTTGAAAAAATCAATAAGGTCAATGAGCCATTAGCCATGCCAAGAAAAAGAGGGAGAGAGAGAGAGGACAAAATTACTAATACCAGAAATGATAAGGGACAGTATTACAGATCACACAGATATTAAAATGATAACAGAAGAAATACTACAAACAACTCTACGCTCACAAATTTGATAACCTAGATGAAATGAATCGATTTCTTAAAAGACAGAATCTATCAAAATTTTCATAAGAAGAAATAGACAATCTAAATAGGCACATGTCTATTAAAGAAATTGAATCAATAATTAATAATCTTACAAAATAGAAAGCACCATGCTCACATGGCTTCACTGTTAAATTCTACCAAACATTTAAGAGGAAACTATATCAATTATTATATCAATTCTCTGCAATCTCTTCCAGAGGATAAAAGCAGAGGGAATACTTCTTAAATCTTTTTTGGAGGACACCATTATCCAAATTCCAAAACCAGACAAAGACATTACAAGAATAGAAAACTACAGGCCAATATTTCTCATGAACATACATGCTAAAGTTCTCAACAAAATATTAGCAAATCAAGTCCAACAACATATAAAAAGGATTATACACCGGGCCGGGCACAGTGGCTCATGTCTGTACTTTGGGAGGCCGAGGCGGGCGTATCAACTGAGGTCAGGAGTTTGAGACTAGCCTGGCTAACATAGTGAAACTCCATCTCTACTAAAAATACCAAAAAATTAGCTGGGCATGGTGGTGTGTGACTGCAATCCCAGCTACCTGGGAGGCTGAAGCAAGAGAATCGCTTGAACCCTGGCAGTGGAGGTTGCATTGGGGGAGATCGTGCCATTGCACTCCAGCCTGGGTGACAGAGCGGGACTCCGTCTCAAGAAAAAAAAAAAAAAAAAATACACACCATAACCAAGTGGGGTTTATGTCAGATACGCAAGGCTGATTCAGCATTCAAAAGCCTATTAATTTAATCCATCATATCATCAGGCTAAACAGGAAAAATCACATGATCATATCAACAGATGAATAAAAAGCATCCAACAAAATTTAACACCCATTCATAATAAAAAAAAAAAAATTCAGAGAGCTAGAAATAGAAGGAAGTTTCACCAACTTGATAAAGGACATCTACAAAAAACTATAATTAATGTCATATTTAATGATGACAAAATGGAAGCTTCCACAAAAAGATCAGGAGCAAGGCAAGGAGGAACCCTGTCATCACCTCTTTTCAATGTTGTACTGGAAGTCTTATTTAATGCAATAAGAAAAGAAAAGGAAATAAAAGGTATATAGATTGAGAATGAAGAAATAAAACTTTGTTTACAGATAACATGCATGTTTATGTAGAAAACCCAATATAATCAATTTGAAAAAAATACTCCTGGAACTAATTATATGACTATAACAAGGTTGCAGGAGATAAGATTAATATACAAAAGTCAGTTGCTTTTCTACATACCACAAATGAACAAGTAGACTTTGATATTAAAAACACAATACTTGTTATATTAGCACTTCCCAAAATGAAATAGTTATAAATCTAACAATGTATGTAGAGGATCTATATGAGGAAGAATACAAAATTCATATGAAATAAATCAAGGAAGAACTAAATAAATGGAAAGATATTACATATTCATGGATGGGAAGACTCAATAATGTAAAGATGTCATTTCTTTCCATTGTGATCTATAGATTCAACAAAGTCCCGACAAAAATCACAAAATATTCTGTGAAAATGAGAAACTGATTCTAAAATTCATATGAAGAGGCAAAAGCGGAATAGTAAACACAAAATTGAAGGAGAAGAGAAAAGTTAGAGTACTGACGCTATGCAACTTCAAGACTTACTATAAAGCTTCAGTAATCAAGAGAGAGTGGTACAGGCAATAAATAAAAAAAAAAAATACACAAACAAACAAACCAGATCAGTGGAACAAAAGAGAAACACATAGATAAAGTCAACTGATCTTTGACAAAGGAGAAAAGACAATATAACGAAGCACAGATAGTCTTTTCAACAAATGATGCTTGAACAACTGGACATCCACATGCAGAAAATGAATCTACACAAGTGATAACTGGGCCTGAAATACAATGAGAAAATGCTCTTGAAAATCCGTCTAAAATTAGCTTTCTCTGCAAAAGAAACCCTCTCAATAATAATTATAATACATAATGATGCCCCCCTTCCAAAATCATCTATGCTTTTTTCCCATATCTAAGAATTTCCAATATTACATGGATTTTCAAATACCTAGAAACCTTCCTTGTATCATAAAAACTATGAGCAATATTTTTATCCATTATTTAATATTTGATTTTTGAAGTTGCTGCAAATATATTCATATACTAAATGCTTATTAATAACATGGACAAAAAGATTGTTTTTATTATAAAGACTCATTGAATGTGAACCATGTGTCATACATCCTAGTAGACACCAACTGTCATTTAATATTCCCAACAACCCTAAAGAATAGGTGTTATTATTTATATTTATAAATGAGTAAAATGAGACTCTGAGAGACTCAGTAATTTCCCAGTTACTCATAGATAGTAAATGATGACCTTTCACTAGAATTCAGCCTTGCCATTCTGTGTCTGTGCCCATCTCTTTCTAAGAGATTTAAAGATTAATAAGAGAGTATCTATAATAAAGTAAGCACATTTTCTTGGAGAAAGACGTTCAGTTTCAATCAATGATTATCCAAATAGTCTTTTGAGAATCGCTTACCATGTTTCCTGGGGCCACTATCACAAGCAATTTCAAACTAGTCCAGACTGCGCTAGGTTTCAACTTGGATAGGAGATGTTTGGTTGTATCTCAGGGATAGTGCCAGAGGAAATTATATTACTGAATTCACAACCAGTGTTTTCCAAAGGAAACTAATGACTCAGGACAATGGTGGCTGGTAGTTGGCAGAGAGAGATGTCATATTTCAATTGAGATGTCAAATCTAAGCTCAATCCTCCAACTTAGTCACAAAGATTAGGCTTTGCCTTCAGGTCTTGGATTACTTTGAGTGTCTTTCTGCATTCATATTCATTTCCATAGTAAAAAACAAGGTGCTTTTTCTTTTCAAAATTACAATTTCCTATTCATTAGGTAAACAGCTACTGTATTAAATTCATTCTGGATAACTCTGGATAAGTATATTGATATATGTAACTATGTTTGGCATTAAAAAAAAAACCAATTTATACTAAATCAATTTGATGATCTTCCTAATCTGTTTAAAACTCTACTGTTATAAGACAAGAACCGAAGAAACAATCATAAAATAAAGCTGATGGAAAATAAAGTAGATTCTGCATGCAAATATTGTTTTTCTCTATTCAACCTAACTTTGCCTAATTTTTAAAACTAAAAACTGTTAGTATGACAAAGACTATGATATGTTATTACTGAATGCAGAGATTATGATCACCACAATTGGCAATAGGCACCTTCTCAGAATATTTTTTTTAATAGCTGCATTGACGTCATTAACAAATCATGAGGCTTTTTTGGTAAGATGTTTATTTTCAGTTTCACTTTCAGGTGTGGAGTTTCATTCTAATAAAACTATGAAGCACAGGCATTTTGCTATTATTCACCTACATTTTTTAAAGAATGATCAGCATTATCTATTTTTAGTCTAACAATAATACCTAACCTTGTTTCAAAAATTATCAGTCATGAGTTGGCCATATGCAGAAATTATCTTAATGCTCAAAACATAGAATTTGGAACATAGTTTGTTAGCTCTAGAAGACCTCACTAAAAGAAAATCAAAATCAGAAATGTGACTTGAGAGTCTTCTCCCCTTGAACAAAAAATTTATCACCTGCACAAGTATATACATTCAATTTGACAATATATTATATTATATATGTATATATTTTATTTTATTTTATTTATTTTATTTAGACAGTCTCATTCTATCACCCAGCCTAGAGACCAGTGGATCAGATGATCTTCCCACCTCAGCCTCCCAAGTAGCTGGGACTACAGTCACGCACCACCACACCCGGCTAATTTTTGTTTCTTGTTTTTGTTTTTGTAGAGGTGGGATTTTGCCATGTTGCCCAGGCTAGTGTCAAACTCCTAGGTTCGAGCAATCTGCCCACCTCAGCCTTCCAAAGTGCTGGGATTACAGGTGTGAGCCACCACACCTGGCCTATAGTTGTGTATATTTTTTAAAATAAAACCAAATATAGAGTGCATTCTTATTGCAGTAGGAAGATTTTAAGTCTTCTTTTAATCACGAGTATAGGGACTAGTATCCGGAATATATAAGAAACTCAACTCAATAAAATAATAATAATAATAATAATAATAATCTGATTTTGAAAACAAGTAAAAGACCTAAATAGACATTTCTCAAAAGAAGACACTCAAATGGCCAAAAAGTTTATGAAAAAAAAGTTCAACATGACTTATCCTCAGGGAAATGCAAATCAAAACCACAATGAGATATTACCTCATCCCAACTAGAAACGCTATTATAAAAACCACTAAAATAACAAATTCTTGCATAGATGTAGAGAAAGAAAACATTTATACACTGTTGGTGGAAAAGTAAATTTGCATAGCCATTGTGTAAAACAGTATGGAGGTTCTTCAAAAAAATTAAAAATGGTACTACCATATGGTCCAGCAATCCTACTATTGGGCATATATCCAAAGGAAATGAAAGCAGTATGTTGAAGACAAATCTGCACTCCCACGTTTATTGCAACATTCACAACATTCACAATAACCAAGATATGGCATCAACCTAAGTGCCCATCAATGGATGAATGGATAAATAAAAGTGGTCCACATACACAATGGAATACTATTCAACCATAAGAAAGAAGGAAATCCTGTCCTTTGTTCCAACAGGGATGAACCTGGAGGACATTATGTTAAATAGTTACGCATTTGAGGCCGGGAGTGGTGGTTCACACCTGTAAACCACCACTTGGAGGGAGGCCAAGGAAGGTGGATCACCTGAGGTCAGGAGTTTGAGACAGCCTGGCCAATGGTGAAACCCCATCTCTACTAAAAATATAAAAAAATTAGCTGGGCATGGTGGCAGGCACCTGTAATCCCAGCTTCTTGGGAGGCTGAGACAGGAGAATGGCTTGAACTCGGGAAGTGGAAGTTACAGTGAGCTGAGATCGCACCACTGCCCTCCAGTTAGGGCAACAGAGTGAGACTCTGTCTCAAAAAAATAAAAAATAAAAATTCAGGTATTTGCACAGAAAGACAAATAGCTCAAGATCTACCCGTACGTGGAATCTAAAGAAGTTGATGCCATAGAAGTAGAGAGTAAGATAGTGGTTACCAGAGGCTAGGGAAGATAAGAGGGAGGAGAAAATGGGGAGAGAATGGTAAATGGGTACAAAGTTAGGTAGGAGAAATAAGTACTGGTGTTCTATAGCACAGCAGGATGACTAGGGTAACAGGAATGTGCTGCGTATTTCAAAATAGAAGAGAAGATTTTTAATGTGCTCACCACAAAGACATGATAAATGTATGAGATGATGAATATGCTAAAAATCTTGATTTGATTATTACACAATGTATAATATAATGGAACATCATACTGTACCCCGTATATATGTACAATTACTATGTGTCAATTAAAAACAATTTTTAAAAGTCAAGTGTCAAACAAAAAAGGAACAAGATTGCAGGGACTGCCCTAGCAGTGAAAACCAATACAAGAAAATATTAATTTTAACAACTTCGTTCTAAAATTCTACTTGAGCTGGGTTCTGTGGTGCACACCTATAGTTACAGCTACCTGAGAGGCTCAGACAGAAGGATCGCTTGAGCCCAGAAGTTTGAGGCCAGCCTAGGCAATACAGCAGACCCTTTCTTTAAAAAAGAAAATGGTAAAATATTTATTTAATGATATATTCATCATGAATTTATAGTGACTATAATATCCTTAAAACACGGAAATGAAACAACTGCCCAAGTATCTAGCACCTAAATTGTCAGTATAATATAGATTCTAGTCCAGTGGTAACTAAATAGCTGTAGCTATTTAGCAGTAGCTATTTGTAGCATCACAAAAAAAAAGTGTGAACATCAGCCTTTTCCTACCTCCACACTTATGAGGAAATCTACACTCTCCTTGAGTAACAGTGACTGAGTGGACTGTGAAGAACAGGTGCACCTTCACCTTTCTAGAGAAGCTCATTAGAACATATGAAGTAGCATGTGCATTTGAAAAGTTTTTCTCACACATCCTTGGCGCTTTGGGGAAGTCATATTTATTTGGTTTAGAATTACTGCCCTAGATGATAAGTCATGTTCATTTAGATCTAAGATGCCTTAGAACTGATGGTTTTCAAATGTGAACCTTAAGGCTAATAGATCTAATACACTTGAAAATATGGATAAGCTAACAAACGCTATTTTAGATATTTTATCCCTATTTTGAGGAACTTCTTAAAAACCTTCTCCCTGCTTTACTTGTTCTTTTCATTAAGCAACAAATAAAAGGTTCAGGCCAGGCATGGTGGCTCAGGCCTGTAATCCCAGCACTTTGGGAAACTAAAGAGGGTGGATTACTTAAGGTCAGGAGTTTCAGACCAGCCTAGCCAACATGGTGAAACCCCATTGTTATTAAAAATACAAAAAATTAGCTGGGCATGGTAGCCCACGCCTCTCATCCCAGCTACTTGGGAGGCAGCATTAACTACCAGAACAGAGAGCAAAGGTGAAAAAGAGCACAAAAAATCCCAGAGAGGTGAGCTCAGTTTTGCCATAGGGGCATTTGCTGATCCAGAAGAGGAGAGGACTGAGAGACTGCGCAGCCTTGAGAGATTCATCAGCATTCTAAGAATAAGAACCCCGGAAAACCACACTCCTCTTTCAAAGCAAAATCTCCATAGATTGTGACACAGGACTAAAAGTGAACATGCTTTCTATGTACTGGTAACCCATTTTAGTGTAGTACAAGCTGCCCAGAAAACCAATCTGGAACTGGGATTACATTTGTCCCAAACCGCTAGTATCCCCAGGGGCCTGATGGAAGCAAATAAGTTACCTCTAAAAGATTACTTCTATTTTTCACCATAGTGTTCAACACAGAATCAAAGATAACTAGGAATATAACGAGTCATGACACCAAGACTGCACACCAGCATAATTAATCAACAGGCACAGAAACAAACCCATCCATTAATCAGCCATACTATACTTACAGGGTTCAAGGAAAAGAAAGTCAAATTGAAATATGACTATATGGGAGTGGGAGTATAAAAAAAGGCTGAGAAAATTTTAAAACAAACTAAAAAGAAATTTGAGAGCTGAAAGATAAACCTGGTGATCTTCTAGGAATTTCTGATCTATGTTGTGCGGTAAAGAAGCAGAAACATGGACATCACTTTGAATTAGCACACTTTCGCCTCCTAAGGGAGGCTTGTGGCAGGGCATGAATGATATCAAGGAAAAGTTAGGAGTTTATCATTAGCTGTGATGATTAATTTTACATATCAATTTCAGTAGGCCATGTGTTGTCCAGATTAAACATTGTTTTTAAGTGTGCCTGTGAGGGTATATGTAAATCACATTACCGTTTGAACCAGTGGGCTCAGTAAAGTAGAATGCCCTCGCGGATGCAGTCGGGCATTACCCAATCTGTTGACAGCTCAAACAGAACAGTGGCAGAGGAAGGAAGAATTCACCCCCATTTATTCTTGTCTCACTGTTTGAGCTGAGACAACGCCTTGCATTTTGTCCTGCTCTCAGATTGGGATTCACATTATCAGCTCCCCAGGTTCTCAGGCCTTCAGACTAAGGCCAAAATACACCCCAACTTTACAGTGTTTCCAGCTTGAGATGGCAGATCGTAGGACTGCTCAGCCTCCATAATTGTGTGAGCCAATCATTAGTCAATTAATTATCAATTAATTAATTTCTCATAATAAATCAATAAATTAATCAATATCTCCTGTGTGTCATAATAAATTAATTAATACCACATACTTAATAAATTAATACCTCCTATTAGTCCTGATTCTCTAGAGAACCCTAATACACTAGCTTTCTTCTTCATTTTTTAGATTTTGAGTGCTCACAGAAATTCTACTATTTGCCAAAAAACTCATTATTAACTCATTTACAGTCCTGTGCTTTTGTAATAATAGTTTTACCACTTTTGTATTTCTGATTTTCTAGTAGCAGCATCTCACCATCTAACTTTTCTGAAAATATTTAATTATTTCAAAGGAATAATTTTGTGCACATAACAATTTACTATTTATGAAAGCTCTGTGAAGCAGACACAGCAGGTCCTATTCATACCCTGTTTTCCAGATGAGGCAGGTAAAAGTCAGAGTCTACGTGTTCATGATCATGTAACTGGTAAGACTAGAACTCCTACCAGAACACTAGTTCTTTGATTACTTATTCAGTGGTGGTTTTCTTTCCTGTGTTACTGTAATAATCTGAATAATAGCTTTCTACATTTTTGGTAAAATTTCCAGTCATCCTACAATTATATTTTTTGAAAGCCCTTGTATTTTACTATGCAATCATGCTGCCATACCCACGTGGTTTACTGTCCCTAATGTGAAAACAACCTTAGTTTCTGTGGGATGTGGGGCAGTGCCCCTCCATTGTTAATAGGTGGTAGAAAGAGGTGTGAATTTTTTCTCTTCAGGGATATGACTCATATTTTCAGAATAAAAAGATGGAAAATGTTATAAATATTTTATACTTGACCTCTACTTGTGAAATTGATGGCTCCTGGTCAAAAAAAAAAAAAAAAAAAAACTTCAATAAATTCTGAAGGTACAAAAATCCTTGAGGTTAGAAGTCACATTATAATGATTCTAAACGTATGGAAACTAAACTCTGTCATCTATTTGTCACTCTGTTTTCCTACCAGCTTCTTAAAATCCAAGCACCATTGGAAGCAAGAGAGCTTGCTGGCCTCAAATTGCTGCATCAGCCCACAGGATTCTCCAACATGTCCCTGCATCACAGGAATGGTGAAAATGAGCCCAGTCTTCTGGCCTTGAGGCAGCCAAAACTGTGTTAGCCTGTTTGGCACCAAGAGCTCATTACTATTAATAGTAAGCCGGTTTGATTCACTCCAACTTTCCTTTTTAGTAATATCATTCAGTGTTGAGTGTGCTTGCTCACTTACATATTTTGAAAAATATCTTTCTGTGAAGACCATAGCAGGAAATTTTTAAAAAAACAATTTACGCACACACACATACGCACACATCCACAGTTGGTTTTTTCTCATATACACTTAGTAAGAATAAGAATGAAGAAAACTGTAAAGCTCACAGATCTCTTCATTTAAATGGGCTATAAATTAGAATGCTAGTTGATGTCTAAGCCTGATATTGGTGAAAGTAATGAAAAATGTGATAGCAATATGTGGTTTATTCACATTTTGTAATATAGTATAATATAATATTACCACATAGGTAATTACCATAGCCTAAATATGTTGCTATAGTTAACAAAATTTTCAAGAAAAGGTCCCAGTGCTGAACCTTAGATGTCCAGATACAGTTTGATTTTTAAATATACTCTGCTATTCAAAAGAAACTAGCATCAGAGTGAACAGGCAACATACAGAATGGGAGAAAATTTTTGCAGTCTACCCATCTGACAGAGGGCTAATATCCAGAATCTACAAAGAACTCAAACAAATTTACAAGAAAAAAACAAACGACCCTATCAAAAAGTGGGCAAAGGATATGAACAGACACTTCACAAAAGAAGACATCTATGCAGCCAAAAGATACATGAAAAAATACTCATCATCACTGGTGATCAGAGAAATACAAATCAAAACCACAGTGAGATACCACCTCACGCCAGTTAGAATGACAATCTTTAAAAAGTCAGGAAACAACAGATTCTGGAGAGGATGTGGAGAAATAGGAATGCTTTTACAATGTTGGTGGGAGTGTAAATTAGTTCAACCATTGTGGAAGACAATGTGGCGATTCCTCAAGGATCTAGAACTAGAATTACCATTTGACCCAGCAGTCCCATTACTGGGTATAAACCCAAAGGATTATAAATCATGCTACTATAAAGACAAATGCACACATATGTTTATTGCGGCACTAGTCACAATAGCAAAGACTTGGAACCAACCGAAATGTCCATCAATGATAGGCTGGATTAAGAAAATGTGGTACATATTCACCATGGAATACTATGCAGCCATAAAAAAAGGATGAGTTCATGTCCTTTGCAGGGACATGGATGAAGCTGGAAACCATCATTCTCAGCAAACTAACACAGGAACAGAAAACCAAACACCGTGTGTTCTCACTCATAGGTGGGAATTGAACAATGAGATCACTTGGACACAGGGCAGTGAATATCACACACCAGAACCTGTCAGGGGGTGGGGGTTTGGGGGAGGAATAGCATTGGGAGAAATATCTAATGTGAATGATGAGTTGATGGGTGCAGCAAACCAACATGGCACATGTATACCTACGTATCAAGCCTGCATATTGTGCACATGTACCCTAGAACTTAAAGTATAATTTTTACAAAATGTAAAAACTAAATACATACTCTGCTATGTTAACAGAAGAAACTGAATGGCCGGTTCACCAGATCGTCTAACAAGACATGTGTGGGGGCTGTATGGCAGTCAGTAATAAGACCTGGTCAGATCAAGTAGAAGAGTGAAAGTCATTCAATATAATCATATTCTTTGAAATATTTTGTGTTCCAACCATACTAAACTTCTTTCATTTCTTGAATCATGTACTATTATATCACGCCATCAGACTACTTCACATACGCTTATTTTTTCCAATTGAGAAAAGTCATTTTCTCTCTCTTTGACAAACTTCTGCTAATCTTCAGGTCTGTGCTGATATGTTACTCCCCCTAGAAATCCTTTCCAGAAGGATTCCTGTTATTAATTCTTCCTGTTACATACTCTAGAGTTATCTTCATTGTCTCTTATCAGAGCCCTTACATTGTGGGCTTACATTATCTCATATTATGGTTATTATAAATAATTTTTTCATATTTTTCTGTTAAACATAAACAACCAGGAGTTCAAGACCAGCCTGGCCAACATGGCGAAACTCTGTCTCTATTAAAAATACAAAAATATTAGCCGGGCATGGTAGTGGATGCCTATAATCTCAGCTACAGGGGAGTCCGAAGCATGTGAATTACTTGAACCCGAGAGATGGAGGTTGCAGTGAGCTGTGATCACACTACAGCACTCCAGCTTGGGCAACAGAGTAAGACTCCATCTCAAAAAAATAAAAGCACAACTAATTGGAAAATACAGTTTGCAAATACCTTTACAATTATATTAAAACATCAAATATCAAAAAATACAACTAAATATATATATATGTATATATATACATGCAAGATTTCTTAAGGAAAACTATAACACATTACTGAGATAATTAAAGATAAAAATAAGTAACATTTAGCTTTGGATGAAATTCATGGTTTGTTAATGGATTGGAAGACTCAATATTGTTATCATATTATCTCTCCTCTATAGAATCATTACATTCCCAGCAATTTTGTGTGCATGTGTGTGTAAACTGGCAAAATGAATCCAAAAATTATATGGAAATGCAAAGAACTAAAACTAGACAGGATATTCTTGAAGAAGAAAAAATTGGAGGATTTACATTGCCATATATAAAGACACATTTTAAAGCTACAGAAATTAGGATAGATTGGTATTGGGGCAAACTACAGAAATTAGGATAGATTGGTATTGGGGCAAACACAGACTATTTGACTAATAAAACAGAAAAGAAACGAAGCCACACATATATGGTTGCCTGATTTATAGGAAATCACCATTGCCATTCAAAGAGAATATGATGGTTATCAGTAGACTAAAGAAATAGCTTGTGACATATTCAAATCATGAAAAACCACATGGCAATGTAAAAGTGTGGAAGTGTGCTACTCACAACAACATGAATGAATCTCATAGACACAATGTTGACTGCAGAAATGTATATTACGGTCAAAAATAAGCAAAACTTACCCATGATAATAGAGGTAAAATATTGGCTACCTTTGAGGCAAGTTATTGACTAGAAGGTACATGAGCAAGTCTTTCTGGGTACTTATAATCTGAGTGATGGTTTCATGGGTGGAATACATTTGTAAAAATTCATCAAGCTTAACAATTAAGACGTATGCACTTTATATATATTATACTTCAATTTATTAAAAAGAAGAGAGTCAGACAGAAAGAAGAGCTTGCTTAAGAAAACTGAGAAGTAACCAACAGCAAGGAACAGAAGAAACAAAACCAGAAAAAGCTGAGAAGAGTTTCAAGAAAATAGTAATGAGCAGCAGAGTTGGACAGAAGGAGTGGTGGGACTGAGGAGTTTATTGGACTTAACACCAGAGAGGCCAATAAATTAGACCTTTTTGTGAAGTGGAAGGGCTGAGGCCAGATCAATGATTCAAGTTATGAATGGAGGGGAAGAAGGCATTACAAATAATTATAATACATTAAACTTTTTGTCCAAGGAGGGCAAGAAAGAGGATGATATCTGGAAATGGATGCAGAGTAAGAAAACAGCATTTTATTTCAAGTAAAAATGAGGCTATGGATTACTCCTTAAATATCGATAAAACCTGTATCTACTTCATATAAACCGGAGTTTCAAATGTTGAATTCAGCAAGGAAATCTCTCCTCTGTTTATTGACCAGAAGACAGCATGTATACTTCCACTGGAGTTTGGAAAATTACGTACTAAAATTTGAATTACTTAACTTTTTACTAAAACTAACCACCCATAGAAGAATTTATTTAAACAGATCTAACTAAGGGAAAGTTTACAGAATTAACTGCCCTGAAAATGCAAACCAAAATATAGCCCTAAACTCAGAGATTCTTTTACTTTTATTCTTCTTTCCACCAAGTCAACGGAAGGGTGTAAACTATGCAGGCTGATGATCGCTAAGTGATAACAACATTTTTTATTGTTCCATTATTATTATGGATGTTTGGGTATTTTTTTCCTTTCAAGTTCCTCTTTTCTGGAAACTTACAGTAATAAAATGAAGAGATAAATTAGTTTTATTATGTTCCGTAGCCTTTTTGTACCACATTAAGTTCATATGAGTTTAATAACAAATGCTAAAGTTGTCACAGTTTTACTTTACTAGCAAGGCCCGCAATACTCACACACAGAAACATACCAGTCCCCCTCCAAGAAAGAATTCATAAACAGTGAATGACTTACTATAATGTGCTGGTAAGGATCTATAAATGACATTTTGGTTTCAATTACAGGAAATGTTTTCACACTTCAAAGTCTTCTTTGGCACTCTAGCGTCTTTAAAACCTACAAAATAAACAATGACTATTGTTAAGCTTCCTCTTGGATGCAGTTCTAAGAGTTAAACAATTATGAGTATGCGTCTTAGGAAGAAAAAGTCTATCCAAGGACACTAGATAGGTTGAGTTCCCCGTGTATACAAATGGGTTTCACACATAACTTAGGGAAAAGGTAAAACATATTTTGATGATACTGTTTATTTTCCATATTTACTTGTTCAAATTTATACTGTGAATAATTATTAGGAAACTACGGGGCTTGAGTTGCTTTTCATTTGTCAAGTATTTTATGAGAAATATGTTGAAATTATGGAAAATTAAAATTATTTTTGTACTGTTTATATTATAATTAAGCCACATGTCATTGTTTTCTCAGTAGGGTCAGCATTATACAAATTCACAATAAAAAAGAAAGATTTTTTTCCTTAACTATTTGTTAGGAATTACAAAAGTACATTCATGTTGAATTTGAACTTTAGTAATGACATTTTTAAAGAAATGTTTGTTCATTTGAAGACACCAGTTTAATTTGGAAGCAGTTAAATAAAAATATTTTAATAAAAAAATACTCTCTTTACTTTCCTTTATTCTTCTACAATTACTCTTTGTTATTTAAAATCAAATAAAAAACTATTTAATGAATGAACATCTTAGCTATTCCATTATACCAAGTCTTTGAAATTTCATAAAACAACATGTACTTATATTTCAGCATTCTATAAGTTACATTTAATTTGGAATACCTTTTCAAATATCTTTATTATTTATCTTTAATATGTAAATTCTAAAATGTTTTTATTTCAAAATAAATCAAATTTGTTTTAAATTGTTAACGCTCTCTCTTTTTAAACATCAACTTTTAAGAAATTATAAAAATGATTACTGCTCATTGTCACAAACAAAAACTGCCGAAGTGAACGAAGAATAAAGTGTAATCACCATTTTCATTATGGTGTGTATCTTTCCAGGCTGTTTCACTGCTTTTTCATAATACTTAAAGCAATAGGAAAAGAGAGGATTTGAAATGTTTTTTTTAAAAAAAATGGGATCTTCTAATATGCCCTTGAGTTTTTAAACTCACTTTCTTCATTATATTTGGTTGTAAAAAATATGAAGCAATATTATATGAATGGTAAAAATCACCCATAATTCTCTATTTAATAATTATAAAAAATAAAGATCCCCCCATTCTTCATTCTGGTCCATCAATCATCATTATTTATACCAACAAGAAAAAAAATGTTTTTAAAGTAAAACATCTACTTATTTTCATCACTTACTTCTTAAGCTCCTAAAGTACAAGTATTTTTATCTTATCATGCATATTAATCAGGCTCAAAATGTATACAGCATTTTAAATCAACTTTTTACATAAAAATGAGACCAAACTATAAATTAGTTTATCATAATACATTACTATAATCTTGGTTTTGCATTTTCTTATTTTAAACCTAGTAGAAAAGTTTGCTGATAACATTAACCCATTATAAACTGCTTTAGTGCCATAGTTTGATCATTTGCTCAAAAACTCATGTTGAAATTTAATTGCCAGTGTGATGGTATTGGGAGGTGGGGCCTTTGAGAGGTGATTAGATGATGAGGATTTCACCCTCATGGGTGGGTTTAATGCCTTTTTAAAGGGGCTCATGGAATAGGCTCTCTCTCTTAGCCCTTTTGCCTTCTGCCATATTTTAGATCCAGCCTTCCTCTCCTCTGGACAATGGCTATCTTGAAAGAAAAGAATAGCCTCACCAGGCACCAAAACTGCTGGTTCCTTGGCCTTGGACTTCCCAGTTTCCAAAACTGTAAGCCAATAAATGTATTCACTTTATTAATTTCCCAGTGGGTCATGTTCTGTTATAGCAGCAGAAAACAGACTAAGGCACTCAGCTTTCACATTTCTATTATTTTGGTTGACCTAGCTGCTATTGTCAGTAACTTTCAGGATTTTATTCCAATATCATCTTTCCAGTGAAGTCTTCCCTGACCTATTATTTAAAACTGGCAAAAACCCCTGCTTTCTTGTTTTTTGGCCACCTAATATCCACTTAGGTAGTTTTTGTTGTGTTTATCTGTCTCTTCTCCCTTCTTCATTAGAATATAAATTCTATGAAGGCAGGTTTTTTGTGTGTTTCATTCATTGTGAAATTCCCAGTCCCTATGTAGGCACACGTGGGCACTTAATACATATTTGTTAGATAATGAATGAATGATAGGATATATGTATACATGTAAGAGGGATAATTTTCAAGCCCAGTTACACTAAAGTATTTTGCTCAAGTCAAGAGATGTTCATTTTCTATTTATCCATAAGTTGTATTACCCTCATCCCTCATTTTCTATTCTACTATACCATCTTACACTGTTAATCAATACCGATATGAATTTCTTTTACCTCTTATTATTTTTCCCTAATTAACTACATATACACACATCTTACAAACATGATTATCCATTTACTACTATACTGTACTGTGCCTTTGATTAGGCTCTAAGTATTTTTGAAACTATATTGTATCTTTAAAGGATGACATTATAAAACAATACAGGCAAAACTACAAAAGAGTAATTTTTACTCTGGTATTTATAGTTAAATTTATAATACAAGAAATATATATCTATATTGAGTGATACGATCCTTACAATTCAGCACTTCCCATTATCAGCATTTTCTGTGCTATTCCTATTACAACATTTTTAAAGTGATCAGCAATGACTTTCCACCAATATGACTGATATTTTCATGCCAACTAAATTCAAAGTATGGGAACTACATCTGTTCCCAAGTCAGAATCCAGCTAATACTCTAGAGCTCTGGGTGGAACATATTTTTATGGATGATATAATATAAAATCACGTGCCTCATTTTCATCTTTACCATCCATATTTCCCTCATATCATTTTCCCTCAGAAGTGAGATAACTTCTTAACATGAAGCGTTCTATGCATATGATGGTCCACATAAAGCTCCTAGGCCCAAGAGCATAAGACCTTTAGATTTGCTGCAGTAGTGGTAATTCCTGAGAGGTTATGTTCTCCCTCTCCAGAAGCTGGAATGTCTATGTAGGACAATGCCAGGGCAGTACTATCAGGGATTCAAAGGATGAAGGAAAGCCAATTATTTTCTTTATTGAAGCAGCATAATTTGGTGAAAATACCATTAGATATGGGATCTAGAAAGACCTTAATTCAAGCTCCAGTTTCATATTCTAAGACTCAGGTTACTTGCTTGCAATGTGAATAATACTACTGTGAAAGGTACCTAGCCCATAATAAATATTCAAAGCATATGATTCGCTTTTAAGATGAAGATTACATAGACTTATCACTAATAACATTATATATTTACTTGAAAGAGGCACTATCTGTTGTAATTATTGTTGTGACAGTAGAAAATCAGAATTTTTTTATATATTTGTCACTTACAAATAAATATCTACAATAGACCTTGTGTTATGCAAGGTGCTTGGGAGCAAAAAAATGGTGAATCAGACAGGTATATAGCATGAAATTCTGTGGCCCTACAGACTTTATACTTGACACTCTCCATAGTGGAACCTCAAAAATTAAGCAAGATTCTGGTAGTTATTCTCACCAAAGTTTTCTTTGTTAAAAACTGTAATAACGAGGATGGCATAGCAAAAGAGCATCTGCTGGGACTTACAGCCATTCCGTTCACAAACAGTAGCTTCATACGAGATACTTTGTTCATTCAACAAACGCATCTTTGCTATCTACCTAGTCTATAGTAGGCACTGGGGAAACAATAGTGAATAACGCATAGCTCTTACCTTGTAGAAACAAAATGAGACAATCTAGGGGTAGCAATAAATGCAGCCTACCCTGATTTTTCACGCATACATGTCGCTAAAAGTAGTAACACTTTTTATTATCATTAATGTCTCCAATTGGAAGGAAATCTTGAAACCTATTCTCCTGGGAAAATATCATCAATGAGTTTCTATTCTCTTAGTAGAAAAGTCAGAAATCCTTAACATGGTCTACAATGGTGGCTTTTACACCTATTTACTGCAAACCAAAACAGAGAAAACTTTGCATACCACAATACAATACATAAATATATACACAGACAAATATTTAAAATATAGAAGTAAGTTTCATGTGATACTTTTACTAAGTACAATGTACTCTGATTTTAGTCTATTACTTTTGTTTAAATGCTGGTAACAGCCCACTGAATTGATTTCATGACTCACTAATAGCAATTTGAAGAATACTTGTGCAAAAGATTGCAAAATTGAATTTCTGTCTACTTCCTCAACCCCATACCACTACTCTCTCTTTTGTTTTCTATGTTAAAGCCATACTAGTTTTCTTTCCTTCAAATATGTCAAGCTCTTTCTCACTCAGGGCTATAACTTATCTCTTCTATTCATTCATTTAGTCAACAAATATTTAAGGCATAATTACCATGTGTCAAACATTGTTCGAGGGACTAGAGAGGTAAAAGTGAAGAGCTAGATACACTCCCTTCCCTCTTGGAGATTCCGTCTCTAGAAAGCAATCAGAAAACAAGGAACCCAAAAAATAAAAGAAACAATTGGAAATAGAGTTGTATAAAATTGTGGAAACTGGTAAAAGGCAGGAACAAAGAATAATTGAGGCTGAGCCCTAAAAAGGAGCTAGCCATACAGAGTGAGGAGACAGTGGGTTTAGAATATAATGTTCCAGGTAGGCAGTATGAGGAACTGAGAGAAGACACGTGGCTGATGAATGGTGAGCAAATGTGAAAGTGGCTTATGATGAGGTTGGAAATATAGGCAGTGGCAGATCATGTTGAACCTCTTAGGCAACTACTGTTTACCTAGCTAAATCTGACCCATTCTCCAGGATTCAGTTTCAATGTCACTTCCACAGAGAACCCTTCCGTGACCTTCAAGTATATTTGGTCTGCCTGTTACTGGTTCCGTGTGTTCTCTGGACTCCTCCTTCAGGCCAATCCACTCACGCAACGTCTGCCTTTTCTGGGAGAACTAAAGATTCATTAAGTCAGTGGTCATATTTATCTTATTAATAGAGACATCCCTAGTGCCTAAAACTATGCCTATAATATAGTAGGTTCAGAATAAAGATTTGCCTAATGGATGGATGGATATTATTCAAAGTAGTGCCAGGTTAATGCATGAAGAAAATCCACAGAATAGTGCCACACCCTCTTTTGATGTTTCTCTTTCTTATTCCTAACAATTCTTAATGTCAAATGATGTTAAATTAGCTCTCTACTTATTTAAAAAAAAAGCAGAACAAGTGAGATTCCAGAGGGGGTGAAATTAGTACTCAAAATGTTTAGAGGAAATCTGTTGCTGGCATCCAAAGTTTAATGTCAGCAATTTTATTTCCTCTTCTCATTTCCAGCAACTTCATTCATAACCACTCTGTTCACCACCTATTATCCACTACTGTATCCTACAACAGAACTTGGATAGAGACTCTCCTGATATTAAATCCAAAGCGAATATGCTTAAGATAGCTAATTGTCCAAGTCTAGTTTCTCTCTCTCTCTTCTCTGCCCTCTTTCTCTCTCTCTCTCTGTGTGTGTGTGTGTGTGTGTGTGTGTGTGTGTGTGTGTGTGTGTGTGTGTGTCTGTGTATGTGTAAAACCACTAGGTTAAGAACTACAAGATAACTAGAGAATAAACAAATATGACTCATGGCATTTAATCTCAAAGCAACTTTCTTTTGTTCTTTGATTCTATTCAGGGCTAACTCTCCTCCTACCTTGAAGAAACCTCAGGCAGCCTCAGAACTTTTCTGCTGACTTGAATATGAAAAGAAGAAAAGAAAAAAGAGGAAAAGAAATAGCCCAGACACTGCAGACACTGAAATGCTGGGTTCGTTGAGTTAAAGTCTCTCTCCTCCTCAAGGTAGAGCTTGTTGCAGAAGAAACGGGGTGAGGTCATTGACTTCTCCCTTCCCCTGCCTACGGTCGAACTCTCCCAAGCTTGACAACTCTGGTTTTTAAATCCTTATAGTTGGAAAAGGATGTACAGAGAGTGAGAATAGAGGCAAGAAAAATATTACTTCGGCAGCACTTTTATAAGCTGGTTTTGTGATCTCTTGGCTTGGTACATGCTAAAGCTGAGTCTTTCTTTCATAGATGCTTTTTGTGGATTCTGCTGAGATTCTCTGTTTTTGAGGTTTCTTCCTTGTGTTCCCTGACATGCAAATGCATCTCTACTCCAGCTGGGGGCTTGTGTTTTTTTCCACAGCCCTAGTGCATCTTGTGGTCCACTTCCAGTTTTCTTTTTCTGAGGTTCTTTCATTCTACCAGGCAAATGCCTTGTATAGAATTTAAAACTTCTTCCCAAAGTTCTCTTTAGTCCATGGACAATACTCATACATGTTTTCTTTCTTCCAGCAAACCCTGAGAATGCAATTACTTCCTAAATGAAACTGTCTATTCTGCGACTTGTGTCCTTTATATTTCCCAAGCATGACTAGGCACCAGCCTACTGCAGAAGACAAATGTTAAACCCTCTGATGAGTGTTCTCAGTGGTCCTCTTAAGGCCCCTCTCTTGATTGGGGATTGCTAGGCATATTCCTCTCCAGATCTCTGCCCCAAGGGAAGAGGGGCTGTACTCACAGCAGTGCTTTCCAAAACAAAACAACAAAAAAACTCTTCTGAAGCTCTTACCACATCTCTACTATTTCAATGCTTTTATAACAGTGAAGCGGGTAAGTTTTATATATTATATAAATGTCCTTGTCCATCTGCTTTCTTTAAAACCTAAAGAGTAGGCTGTTTCACTATCCATTTTAGTAGTGTATATCTTAAATCTTATGGCTTAAGGTCTTGGCCAAAGCTTCCACTTTAAAGTCCAATACATAGGTGAACCGACTTACAAAATGACAGAATGAGGAACGTGGCAAATCTTCTCCCAGAAAAACAAACACATTGACAAAATTGAGCAGAATTATCACAAACAACAATACACACACACACACACACGTATGAAAATAATAGCACCAAAGAAGGGAGATGGGATAGAGGTATACTGGACCAAGGAAATGACACCAGATCATTATTGAACCTATAGAAAGAAATACAGGGTGCCAGTAAATAAGCTCTTTCACACTTTCAAATATCAGATCAGTTATTTACCACTTCTCTGAAGCCTTTTCTATTTAACAGTAACAGTAAATATGTAGGTTAATATAAAATATTCTATATTATATTTGTCAAATATAAATATATGTAGATTAATATAAAATATTCTATAAACATTTCCTTTTCTTCTCTCAACTTCTTCCAAAGACATAGCATTTACATAGCAATAAATTATAACCCTATCTAATATATACAACAATAATAGCAAAAAGCAGGAGCGATCAGGGACTAGAACTACACTGCAGAAAAGTTTTTGTATTTTACTGAAATAAAGATATTATTGATATGAAGTAGACTATAACAAATTAAGGCATATAGTTTAATTCCTAGAGCAACCACTAAGAAAATAACTCAAAAATATAGTTAAAATATCAATAAAGGAATTAAAATGGGCCACGACAAAATAGCTATTTAATGTAAGGAACAGAAGAATTAAAAAAAGAGACATGGAAAATAGCAAAATGGAAGACAAACATCCAATCATGCTTCCAATAACATTAAATGTGAGTGATGTAACATTCCAATCAAAAACTAGAGGTTGTCACACTGGATAAAACTGAATGTATATAAAAGACTAATGGAATCCAAATAAGGTTTGTAGTTTAATTAATAGTATTGTACCAATGTCAGTTTCCTGGTGTTGATAATGTACTATGATTGTCAGATGTTACACTAGGGAAAGCTAAATGAAGGGCACATGAGAACCCTGTAATATTTCTGTAATTTCTTATCTTAAATTATTTCAAAATAAAATTTACTTTAAAAAATTAATACATGTGAACAGATCTAATTTATATTTATAAATTTTATTACACAGTTATGTTCAAGGGAAGAAATAAAGACATCCTATGAAGAAATTACTGAAATACAATCACTTCCTTCAGGGTAAAATCACTAGCCATTACTGTCAGGCAGTGGCTGCATTTTCAATTCCAGTTAGGAATAGGCACCCGTCCTTTTTTTTTTTTTCCTCCCTCTCTATAACTGTTAATAGTAGCAGCAGATATTTTAGGTTTCTGCAAAATTAAGGCATTTCTGTCCAACTAACCACATGAAACAGTAGGAAAATGTTTTTTGTCCCAGAATTAGCTCAGTTCTGGAAACCTTATTACAACTAGTTTGCACAACCACTCTCATGAATACTCCTAAAATAGCAGGGTGTCTGTTCCTTTGTTTCTTATAACTAAGCTAAATAACCAGTCTTGGTGAGTATACACAGTCTCTTAAGTCTGAAGTAAGAGATACGAAATTCACAGGGTTTTTTTTCTCTTTCTTTTTTTGCTTTCCCTGCCCTGTAATTAGAAACTTTCAGAACATGAATGAGAGGGAAATTTGGATAGACTTTTCAACAGATATTTCCCTATGCAATGTAACTGTTGGCATTCAATGAAAGTTTAATAGTGTGTGATCTTTCCAAAACTTTTAGTCATGTTGTCAAGGCAAGATAGACTTCTCAGGAAAGTGAACAGAAACAAAAACCCAGACTAGAGTGTTTTGTCACTTCTCTCTCTGTGTACAGTGATATGACAAGAGGAAAAGGAGGGGATATTATTAGGGTTGTGGCATCTGGAGGAAAGAGGGATAGGATGCAAAAGATTCTTTTCGCTTTCCCTCCAACTCATTGTATAGACATGTGGAGATATTAAAAAGTTCAGCATTTAAGTGGCAGCAACTTCTCGACTGCAGCCAGAATGACCCAAGTTCTAGCTTGACTCCTCCTTTCTCTATCTGCGGGATCCTGACCCTCAGTTTCCTTGTCTGTAAGTGGGGAAAATGGCCCTTAATCCTCACAGAGAGAGTGGGATGATGAAATAAGAAAATATATGTAAATCACCAAGAACAGTACCTAGAAGACCATATATGTACAAAATAATCATTATTATTATTATTGTTTATGAAACTGGTGATGATTCCCCTCAAACTGTGTCAACTCGAACTGTTTCAACTCATGCAAGTCATTAGTCATTTAATTCTACAGGGAGTTTTTTTTTGTTTTTGTTTTTTTTTGACAGAGTCTCATTCTGTTGCCTAGGATTGAGTGTAGTGCTATCTCAGCTCACTGCAACCTCCGCCTCCTGGGTTCAAGCAATTTTCATGCCTCAGTCTCATGAGTAGCATGGACTACAGGCACCCACCATCACGCTCAGGTAATTTTTGTATTTTTAGTAGACATGGGTTTTCACCATGTTGACCAGGCTGATCTCAAACTCCTGACCTCAAGTGATCCACCCGCCTTGGACTCCTAAAGTTGGGGGATTACAGTGTGATCAGGTGTGGCCTTGGCCTCCCAAAGTGGGGGGATTACAGGTGTGAGCCACCGCACCCGACCTCTGTGGAGATTTCTAAGAAATTCAAGTAGGCAAATTTATTGAGCACCTTTTATAAAGACCAAGTACATTTTCATATACAACAATAAATTTTTAATAGAAACACTGATGTCTTGATCCATTAACATTTTTAAAAGTGAACACATTTGGACACTAACTTGTCTGCTGTCAAATTCAAAGCGTTCTCCATTACACTGGATATGGAAACATATTCTAAAAGCAAAGAGAGCATTATATTACTATGTTTCCATCATCATCATTCTTATAATGATACATAGTTACTAAGGCATCACTAAAGTTTTAAGCTTTTAAATTAATTTCATGGTGCTTTTTTGGTAAACCAAGGCTATACAAAGAGTTTGATATTGCCAACCGTCACAAAGGAATAAAGAAACAATAGGAATTCAGATGTGTAAATGAGCTGCTTTATATTAAAAGTGTCTCTCAAATCATACTCTCAATTTACTACAGGAACACCTCCCTATTCCCAAAGAAATGTAAAAGCATGACTCCAGACACAAAGGCACAGAATAATTAACTATGTCTGTTTCTTGAGCCTGGAACCCAATGGTGTGGAACCTGCCACTAAGTCCCACAGTAGTTACAGGTGGTGCCATATGGCTGATATTCATACTGTTCCTTTTAAGATTTCCCCCTCCATTTGTATTCCTAAGTCACAGCTTCTTAATCTATCAAATATGTATTCTTGAAAGCTCATTATAATTACATAGACAAGTATATATGAAATACCTACTAGAGTTTCAGAGAAGGTAGAGATTCCAGTGGTTTAAAGTAGAAACTGCTTCAGAGAAAATGGTAAGTAACTGATCTGACACTTGAAAATGTGAAAGAGCTTAGATCTATAGTAAGAGGAAGAGGAAACATTTCCTCTAGGAAAAGGCCACGACATTGGAGATACTCCATCCACCTCATGCTCTCAACTGGTGCTGTCGTTACCCACACCTTCTCTGCAGGATCATGTCCGCCTGTCATTCAGGGTTCTGCATAAATTCACTCTCTAAAGTCAGTCATCTCTTAATGTATCTATTAGATTAGGTCCCTTGTACCTTTCCTTGAAATCTCTTATCACAATATTGTATACTAGACTACCATTATACATGTGCCGGTCTCCCACAGCTGGGAGCAGCACAAAGGAAGTTCTGTCTTCTCCCTGTACTCCTTTTGGGCCCAGAGTGATAGTTCAATTACTATTGACTAAAGGATGAATACGCAAACTGGGGAATTTGCATGATGTACTGGAGAAAACTGTCTAGATAATAAATGTGCTCTTATCTTAAGAAACAACCAAGAGGAAGTAGATTACATTTATAGAATCTAGAATGTGAAACTGGAATATATCTTAGCAGTTGCTAATATGAATACTTAATTTTGAAAATCCGCACTTGTTAAACATTTCCCAAGTACTTTAAGGATTTATATATACGATCTCATTTATTTTTTATAAGATAGGGATTATTATCACTAATTTTGAGATTTAAAGAAAAACAGGTTTGGAAAGGTAAGTAATTTGTTTAACTGACAATGCAAACTAAGGCAGACTCCCACAACCAGTGTCTACCAAAGAATAACTGTCTCAGGAAGAATAAGAAAGTTCCCAGGTCATCTGGGTTAACACGGGCTGAGCTGGCCCTAGAATCCTCTTTCTACGTCATTTTTTTCACTCTACAAAAGACCCTGAAGCACATGCAGAGTTTCTGAGAAATTATACAATAAGCAATAGAGTTATTCGAGTCTTAGCAGGGAGGTGGCATGATGAAAGTGGCACTTTGTGTTAGTTTACCAGGGTTGCCATAACAAAGTATCACAGACCCAGTGGCTCAAACAATGGGAATTTATTTTCTCACAGTTCTCAAGGTTGAAAGTCCAAGATCAAAGTTTGGCAGCTTTGGTTTCTCCTGAGACCTCTCTCCTGGGCTTGTAGATAGGGGCTTTTCCTGTGTCCTCACATGTTCTTTCCTCTGTGCACAGAGGCCCCTGGTGTCTCTGTGTGTGTTCAAATTCGCTCTTCTTTTAAGGACACTAGTCACATTGGATTAGGACATGTCCCTAACAGCCCCATTTCAATTAAATGCCCTCTTTAAAGGCCTTATCCCCAAATACTTTTACATTCTGACGTATTGGGATTTAGGGTCCAATATATGCATTTGGAGGGGGCATATTTCAGCCCATAACATGTTTTAATGACATAAACATAGCAGTTAAAGCAGCATACAATTGTTAGTAGAGAAAACTGGTGCTGGAGGAGGGAGGGAGAAAATCGGCCAGGGAAGTCCAGATGTGATATAAGATACAATATGCGGCCGGGCGCAGTGGCTCATGCCTGTAATCCTAGCACTTTGGGAGTCCGAAGCGGGTGGATTGTCTGAACTCAGGAGTTCGAGACCAGCCTGGGCAACACGGTGAAACCCTGTCTCTAATAAAATACAAAAAATTAGCCGGGCGTGGTGGTAGGCACCTGTAATCTCAGCTACTCGGGAGGCTGAGGCAGGAGAATTGCTTGAACCCGAGGTGGAGGTTGCAGTGAGCCGAGGTTGCACCACTGCCCTTCAGCTTGGGCAACAGAGCAAGACTCCATCTCAAAAAAAAAAAAAAAAAAAGATATGATATGCATCTCAACTAGGATGGTGAAGATTATAAAGGAGAGGGCATAGCTTCTTTAAGATGGAGCAGCTACCCTCATCTGATTATTTAAAAAGCTCCCTGCAACCCCTCACCAACATATACATACACACATTCTACATAAATGAAGCATAAGGATAACATCTAACCACTTCACATTTGGGAAGTACTAATCCAGATAAACCTGTCCATCTTAAGGATCAGGAAACTGGCTGGCCCAGTTTCACATAGTGCATTACAAACAAAGCAAGAATGTCTCCTCACTCCCAAGCCAGTGTTCTAGTTTTCATTCCTTGACCACTCTAGTTTGCTGTTATTTTCCATTCTTTCACCTCTTGGTGGTCAAAAACAAGTGGCCATTCTGGCCATATTTTAAGGTCAAGAAATTTTGGGGAAGGAGGAAATATTCATAATCACCACCTAGAAAGTACTTCATTGTACAAATTTGTAAGCTGAGGCCTCGAGATATAAATAAACCTCACCAAGTTACCCAGTAAGGAGAACAGCTGAAACTGAATATACCTCTTCATTTTCAGCCAGGTACTCTTTCTTTATACCCTACTGGCATCCTCGCTGCCCCATACCGCCCCCCACATGCACTGGGGCTAAAAAGGAAATGTAGCCAAAAATAAAATAACATATATATAGTTTCAGTTTGGCTAAAATCTTAAGTTACCAAGTTATAGTTTAGAAGGACAGAGTAGATCCAAGATATGAATGTGAGGAAAACAAACAACTGAATTTCTCCTTGGGACTGGTCCAATAAAGCTGAAAAAGAATCACTTTCATCCTTTGTAATTTTCTAGGTTTGAATCATAGTTATAAATTGTTTGTTTTCAAATATTAGATTGTTTAAAAAATTCCTCTTCCCACACAGACCATTATGGAATAATATCACATTGATAGGTGTTAAATATATGCTGTGCATTTTCAGAAAATATAGAAGGATAATGTTCTGCCTTCTACTTAAGAGAAACTGACAATGGTGACGTACTTATTGTTAACATGTTATAAATACATGAAACAATGTGGCACAAAATGCTAGGAAAAGAAGTGTGTTTTGACAACAGCATTACTTCTACAGCTTTTCTCTCTAGACTGGATGTTTTGCAAATATGCTCCCCGAGGTAGTATTTGTGTTTTGTTGAGGGTTCCACTCCCTCTTTAATTGCTGCCTTTTTTTAAGTGACGGGGTCTGTCAAGGTTTCCACAGCAAGGAAAGCCATATCTTTTTTCTAAAGTAAACAGTTCAGGGAAAACACCCAGGAAAACCATCAAACTGGCTTAAACGTTTAATAAGAACCGTTTTATTACTGGATACAATCATCAGCATTCATGGCTTGCTTTGCTTTTCAATGAATGCCACGACTATTTCAGGCAGCTGGTGAGATTGATCTGACAGTTTAAAGTATGGAATTACTATGATCTTTAAAAGGAATAAATTGATGATAAACTATATCATCAGGAGTTGTGGAAGCACAGAAGGGTGTACACCTGCTTCCAGATGTTACTGTAAAGTTCGACCACTAAATGCAAGATCAGCATTCTACAATTCCTGAACTGGGTAACTTGTAATAGGAATTCAGGGTTATCATTTTCTTCTCAGATCATAAGAAGTTTTAGAAATGTTATTTTAGACACTGTGATGGTAATTCACTTTTGAAAAGAACAAGAAACCTAGTATTTTGCAGGATTAAGAACTCTGTAAATAGAGTGTATGCATTTGAGAGGAGTAGACTTGGGGGTTTTTAATCTTTTTTTGTTCCATGGACCCCTTTGGCAATCTAGTGAAGCCTAGGGACCACTTTATAGAGTGTAACAGTATTATATTGGTTTATAAAGAAAGCTAATTATTGCCCAGGCATGGTGGTGGGCACCTGCAATTCCACTTACTCAGGGGATTACAGGAGAGGCAGGAGAATTGCTTGAACTTGGGAAGCAGAGGTTGCAGTGAGCCAAGATCGCACCACTGCGTTCCAGCCTGGGCAACAGAGCGAGATTCCATCTCAAAAAAAAAAAAAAAAAAAAAAAAGCCAATTATGTTGAAATACATGTATCTATGGCAGTCTGCAGACCCTTTAAATAACATTTATGTGTGCATTGGAGCATTGCAGCACATGTTTTCCCCTTCTACTTCTGTGGGTTACTACAACATAGTTCCAGAGTTTCATGGAAAATTTTTGAGGAGGGAGGAACATACATTACTATAAAGAGTAAAACGATGATAGGAAATTTTAAGTTCTTTTTGTACTACCTACTTCTGCTAGCACCATAATGAATGTGCAGCACATCCTGAATATTTAGGGGTTACATATAATAAACTCAGGTTGAAATGAACTGAAAGCGCTGTCATTTGCTTCAAAATGAAATTTATATTGCCTCTAGCTTTGAGTAACAAGCTGGAGAACTGTGCCAAAAGTACATTAGTAAAATCAATAAGCAGATTTCAGTTGAGCTTCTGCAGATGAGATATAATGCCTCAATGGGTCCTTCGGAAAATGTGAAATTAACCAAACCAATGTTATACTCTCTCCTTCATTTTGCCAATGAGAAATTGGACCGGAGGAAGTTAGACAACTGCAGCTAAACCATAGCCTGACAAATATGGGCAGGACTAGGAATAAAGTGCAGAATGACTTTCCACTTCATAACATGTCTCCAGGAGGTAGGGAGAAAAGGAGGAAAAAGAAGCAGCTAGTTGGTGTCAGGCAGAGAAGTAGATGAAGGGCACAGCCATAAGCAATCTCAAGTCCATCTGACCACAAAAATCATCCTCTCTTCTCACCATGCTGCCTGATTGACCCACACAGACTCACTGCTTCCATCCATGGAGGAGCCTGGCCTTCATTTGTGTAAAACTAAATCATTTTTATGTGAAGAGGATTTATGAGACATGGCTAATGATTTTTAAATTTTAAAATGGTTTCTTTTAACTTTGAGGAAATATGAGTCAATAGTTCAATAATATTATTTTAGTCTCTGAAAAGATACCATTTTGATTATGGTAACCAGCTATTCTCTAAAACTCTAAGAATTGGAAAAGAAAAGGAAGTGACTTTTAGATGCAAAATGAAAAATTTATGTCAAGGTGAAGAAATATATCCTGAGAGCAGGGCTGTGAAAGATCCTCTTTTTGGATGGCCTATTATCACAAAATGTTTTACACATCTTCACACTGTAGAATTCTAATGATTCAAAGTCTATAAACCCTTATCTTAGGGAGCACAAAGACCAAGGAGTGTACTACAACTCAGAAACAAGTACTTAGCTAGGAGTCCAATAAAGGCAGAGAAAAAAAGAGTTAGTCATTCAGAACTTCAAAGGACAACAACAATAGGTCTACCAACTAAAACATGAAGAAAAAGAGGTTCCAGAACGATGGCTTCTGGAACAGGTAACTGGGTTTTGCTGAAGTGTACAATCAGGCCTAGCAACTGGCAAGGTAATGAATCCAAGACTTTGGAAAGAACAAAGGCTCAATTCCCACCTACTAGAGCTGGAAATCAGCCAGTTTTGGACTACTCCCTAGTAGTCACCAATTACCTTAGATAAAGGATCTCTGTTCTACAGACTCATTCATTTTTATGAATTTTTGTTTAGGTTTGGTTTTGGTTTTGGTTGTTTTTGATTTTGTTTTGCTTAGTCCACTGGTTATCCATTTTATGGATTACCACAATTTTTCTTTATGTCTTTAAAACTTCCACTCTAGAGGAACCATCTAGCTTCTTTGCTCTTAGCATTTAAACATGTTGTAGAAAAACAACATACCCTGGAAGGCTAGTTTTAATTTAAGTCCATATTCTCAAAACCCACAGAGGCTCTCTACAATACAGGGCATCTTTCTAAGTTTCTTTGGTGGACTGGCATTCCCACGGGAAAGAGTCACTTTATTCCCTTCTCTCACTCAAGTTTCTCACCGCATCCCAACTCCCACTCTTAGCAGGCGACCTCATCTTCCTTCACTGAAAAAGCAGAAAGCGCCAGAGGGAAGTTTCTCATCTTCCCACCATCAAATCTGCATATTCCCCTGCAGGTGCACTTGGGTTCCCCTTCTCCCTATCACAAAGGAGGCAGTGTCCTCCTACTCTTACAGACCTGGCACCAGCCATGGCTCTCTGGATGCAAAATCCCTCTCCTTAAGGAGAGATTTTGATGGTCATGTCTCTCTTTCCTGAATCATCAAATTTTACTCTCAACTGGATTATCTAATTGGTAAACTTGTTACAGTCTCTCTGTCGACTTCATATTCCTTTTCCCTGCTATGTCTCCATTTGGATGCTGTGTTTCACTGACAGACTTCTCTGAAGGGTTATTTGCTTACCCTGTATCCAGGAGCCAGCTATCCTCGCCACGCATTCCTCCCATCCCATTTACACTTCCTTCTTCTGTCTACCCCCACCACTCCTTTGAAACTGCACTAATCAGGATCATTCATGATCTCCAAATTTCCAAAAGTAGCAATCACTTTTCTATCCTCTTCTTATTCAACCTCTTTGGTTCCTCTAGAACCACTTTCCTTCCTTTGCTCCCATGACACCACCCTAATCCCTGGTTTTCCATCTAATTTTTTAGTTGCTTCTTTGCAGGCTCGTTGACAAATGCCACTCTCTGCCTGGAACCGTAGCATGAGCCATGCCATTCTCACTCCACTTACCACCTCCCATAGATGGCTTTTTATCCCTCACATCTGTGCTTCAATTCTGTGCCTCAGAGAGCCCTTCCCATTCTCCACTTTCCCATGTTATTCTCTGTCATTGAAGCCCATTTTCTTCCTTTTTATAATTTGTTATGTTTGTTTGTATACTTATTATCTGTCTCCACCAAGACAGAATGAACTATAACTGCTTTATTCACCCAGGTATGCCCTAAATGTAGCACAGTGCCTAGCATGTAGCTGTTATTAATTAAAACTGACTGAATTAGTGAAGGAATAAAGGCATACTGCTCAGTGACCAACAATTCCTGATGGACATTAACATCTGCATTTCTTGAAACAGGAGGTAAAATTGGTAAGTGAAAAAGAAGAGTACATATTATCTAAATAGCTTCATATAATACCTGTTCTCTTTCTAAGTATTAAAAAGTGCATTTTCCTACTCCTACAACTTTTCTAAGTATACTGTATGTATTAATAAAATGGTATATAGAAATTATTTTTTCACAGAAACCTAAAATTTATATGAGAGCATTCTTTTCATTGTGATGATAAAAAGTGCTTGAAGATTCTTGTTATCTGTTTAAATTACATCCTAGATTAACAAATTGACTTGGTTGATTCATATCTTGTGTACATATCAATATATAATAACAATTAATCAACATTATTTATTAAGGCATGTTATAGGTAATATATGGTATATTGAATAATTAATGACTTACCTGAATTAATTCATATTGTTATTAATTATATTAATACATAGGGTATATATTAATACTAGGATATTAATCCATATAAATTAATATTTTGTTAATTCTTATTAATACATAATATATTGATCAACCAAATCAAATTTGTCAACTTAAAACATATTTTAAACAGATTGTAAGAATTTCTGCAAACAGTGAATGAGTCTCACAAATTTGATTCTTTCTTTTATTGCTTTTCATTGACAACAGAGGCATCGTTACAGACAGTAATAAAGATGAGAGGGAAAAATGCATGTAAATATTGTGAAGCTTTATATATATTAAATATAAATCTCTGGTTGTCACCAGCTCAAAAAGTAAGTACCAAGTAATAGATTATAAGTAAGCATCAAACAGCTTTCCAATTAAATATTTAATTTACCAAGAAGCCTCTTTTAAATTAGAATTGTTGCTGTGACAAATCTTCCTAAAATGGGCTAGTGGTATTGTCTTCTAAGAATCAAGGATATAACAGTATTTTAAAGCTATTATCTGAACATGTGTTACCATTGATCATTGAAAGTGAACTACCAAAATTTCCTAGTATTATCTCTTTGAGATCTAAGTTCATGACCTCAGCAAATTTTAAATTCATCCATCTCTTCTTCATGTCAGTTGAATGAAAAGGAAGTTGATAACCTGTTTGAGGTTTGTGGTAGACACAACAGAGGATAATGGATATGAAGAAATCATAATTATAGATGCAGCAGTCTATACAGAATGATCTCGTAACTGTGTGCATCTTTAGACACTTTGATTGCTTTTCAATAAATTCTTACATAATTGCTCAAAATTACTTTTTTCAATGCTTTCATAATATTGCATGAAATACATGTTTAAAAAAGTCCACAAAATGAATTGCCTTTTTGTTTCAATAAATAAAAAGCTAAAACCTGAAAAAAAACTTAAAACACCATTTATCTGCCTCGAGACTATCTCACGCTGACACTGTCTCTTCTTATAGATCCAAGAATTCTGCAAAAATGCTTTTTTTCCATAAGGGGTGAACATCCCAGTTTACTGCCTGTGTACTGCGTTTAACTTGCTTATCCTGTCAAAACTGTGGGCATAAAAGTATGGAGCAAATAGAAGTGTGTCAATTTACTGAGTGAAATTCAGAAGCCATGTGCTGACCTAATGTTTCTAGTGGCACAGTCACATCCAGCAGTAAAACCTGACCTAGTATGCATTATTTATTACCACATCATAGTATAGATACTAAGTCAAGTGTATAACTAATGTTGGGTTTTACCCCTGAGAAGGAGTATCTGCTTTATCATAAGCTACTGAATTATTTGGAAAAGTAAAATAATAATGATTTTTTTGTCCAAATGATAAATCCAAGGTCAGAATAACCATCTAGACACAAATGCTTTATGCCAGCTCCCAGGTTTAATAAGAGCCAGAAAGAGCCATAGGTACTGTGGGTTATACTTAGAAAATTCTAAGAAATTTCTCTACTACCAACCTGAAAGCAAAACATTTGGTAAAATCAGTACTTTTTACATAACTCATGAAATGTGTTCATTTTGTATTTTTAGATAAAATGTAATACATTTTATTTTCTTAAAGTAGCATACATACTACTGTACAAAATACTATATAATTCCAAAATTGCACAAGTTGCACAACCTCCTCTACTACATCAATCAGTAATCAAGTTATAAGGGCAGAACAATTGAGTTATTATGGAAACATGCATCAGGGGAGTGGACTTCCTGGGCCTTCTCTTACAATTTTTCTGATGTTAACTCCAATGGAAAGAGTGTGACAACATCAAATAATACACATTAAAACTAAAAATATATACCAATATATTTAAACATTTAAATACATCAAAATGGAAATCATAAGGCAAACATTTAAAAAAAGAAAAAAAATTTGACTTTTCAACAGCTCTTTTTCACAGCTGTAAAATATGGATAGTAATACCTGTACTGCTAACTTATACAGTTATTGTGGAAATAAAGTTCATAACCAATCTCTTTATCAACCACAAAGCCTGTGAAAATAAACAATACTGGGCCTCTGATTTCTTTCATACTAGATAATGAGAAAACAGCTTGTATATTAAATAACAAAACAAAAACCTAAGCAAGCATAAGCTGAGCATCATAAATACATGAGTTTTCTGTACTGTAGAAGAATACATATTATGGACATTTGTTTACTAATTCAAAGCACTCTGTTACCTAAAATACCAAATTTTTTTCTGAAGACTCCAGAAGTCAAGCAGATGAAGAGGAAGACTGAGGAAAAGGGAGCAGTTGATTCACAGCCACATATGCCAAAAAGGAATGAGAAGAAAAATGAGAGGCAATTTGGTCTATTATCTTCAATGGAGCAATGGCTAAACTCTGATGCTGATAACGTTCAGCGTCAGGTGTCTGCTGAGTTTCTCTAAGCTCATTCGAATTTATTTAATAAGTGATTAGACTGGTAAGGTAACTTTACAAATCTGCTTATGGTGAGCATCGAGTTGTTTATGCTTATTTCTTTTTTTGTATAAGGAAAGGTAAACTGTATTTTCAAGGTATGTTGTAGGAATTGCACTAAGAATCACGAAGAATCAAAACACTTAGAATCACACAGCAAGAGTAGCAAATATATAACGCATCTGTTTTTTTTGTTTGTTTGTTTGCTTTTTTTTTTTTTTTTTTAGACGAAGTCTCGCTGAACTCCGAGAAAGGCTAACGCATTATCCACTTTCAGGACTCATTCAAGTTACTTGCTAGACATTGTAGGAGTTACAATCTTTCCTGCATTCTTTTTCTTCT
>NW_012114400.1:3350121-3352902 GCF_000951035.1 Colobus angolensis palliatus | reverse complement strand
CGGCTAGTTTTTTTGTATTTTAGTAGAGACGGGATTTCACCGTGTTAGCCAGGATGGTCTCGATCTCCTGACCTCGTGTTCCGCCCGTCTCGGCCTCCCAAAGTGCTGGGATTAGGGGCTTGAGCCACCGCGCCCGGCCATAATGCATCCGTTTTTAACAGGCAAGTAATGGGTATCACAGGACCAGAATAACCTCTGCTCTATTTACTGTCTTCTTTGGAAAGAACTCCAGAACCAACCTTTTGGTTCCCCCAACTATTTATTGCCCTAATAGTCAAGGGGTAGAAGACAAAGAGTTGGCCGGAACTGAAGTTCATTTTCTCTAAATTGGTTGTTCACAACCAAGAATATTATTTTCCTCACAAAACTTTTTTTTTAATAAGAAACAAAGTATTGCTCTATCACCCAGGCATGAGTGCAGTGTGTGGTCACAGCTCACTGCAGCCTCAAACTCCTGTGTTCAAATGATCCCCCTGCCAGCCTCCCAGATTGCTGGACTACAGGTACGTGCCACCATATCCAGCTGATTTTTTCAAAATTTTTAATAAAATTTTAATTAATCTTGCTATGTTGACCAGGCTGGTCTCAAACTCGTGGACTCAAGCCTGCCAAAGGGTTAGGATTATAGGTGTAAGCCACTGTCCCCAGCCTTACAAAACTTAAACAGTCATCACACCACCTTTAGTCCTAACTATATCTTTACATTATTCAAGCCAGGATGTCTCTGGGGCGGGGTTTTGGCCATTGTCTCTGAACCCTCTTCAGTTTTCCCATCGTTTGTAAACTATTAGTCTATGAGAATAAAAAATAATTTGCTCTCATTTTTCTACATATTCTCACACATTTTTAAGGGAAAGTTTTCAGAAAACACTAAAATAACCCTCCGAAAATGAGAAAAACAATGTTTATAGAATTTCTACTTCCAGTTCAAAATTTCATCTATATTGTTAATACTCTTAATATTCTTCAAAATTACTGAGGACCCCAAAAGGGCTATGATTATGTAAGTTATATCCATTGATATCTATCATATTTGAAATTAAAACAGAAAATTTTAAAAAATCACATTGAAAGAGGCAATTCACAAACATAGACATATAAGTGGCCACTATGAAAATTGCTCAACTTTGTTCAAGAAAGAAATGTAAATTTAAACAAGATACCATTTTCGTATAACAAGTATCCAAGTTGTTGGATTTGTTGTCATTTGCTCTGTTTGATGATGGCACCAAGTATTGACATAGAAAACTCTACTCTCTTATATTGCTCATAAGTGGATACCATATTCCTCAAGAGCAAAATGTTAAAAATCATCATTAGCATTCCATGAGATTTTGCTAAGTATTTTAAAGAATCCTCAAAATACCCAATTATTATTGTTTCTATTTTACGGTTGAGAAGACAACATTTTAAAGAGATAACGTAATTGGATTATTGTCTCACAACCTGTAAGTAGTAAAATTTTTGTTAGAACCTAGAAAATAAACTCTTAAGAATCTACCATAAGGAAATAAACAAAAATATATGCAAACATCTATATAAAAGCTTCTAGATGAAAATATTATTTATAATAGTAGAAAATTGTTATCAATCTAAATATCCAACAATTATTTAAAATAGTGGAAAACTAATCTAGCTAAATATCCAACAAGATATAATTGGCCAATACAACCTATATACAGACTAAAAATTTCATATAGTAAGAACCATACTTTTTTGTTCATGGATAGATTGCCATTACTTGCATTACACACAGTAGGGACTTAATATTTTTTAAATATGTGAATACAAAATAATGCATAATAATTAAAAAATCATGTTTTAACAATGTATTTCATGAATGAGGGAGAAACATGTTACAAAACAGCATGAACAGTGTGATCACAATTTTGTAAAACTACATGTATGTATAGAAACATACCCAGATGTACAAACATGTATATACATGAACTTCTTGTCTGTCTGTGCTGATGCATACTGGGTACTCAATAGATATTTGTTGATTGAATTAATGATTGCATTGCATTTTAAAAGCACCTTGGGGGAAATAATAGGTAATATTTTCTTTTTCTTCCTTGCAATTGTCTGTATTTAACAAAATGTTAAACAGTGAGTGTGATTTATCTTTATAATAATAATATTATAAAAATTAATCATTCTGGGAAATGTCATTAAGAATTTTGGAATAAAAGCAGTAAATATAGACAACCCACAATCCAATAAAAAAAAAACTTGCATCTGATTTTCTTATTATGTTTCACTTACTGCATTCAGCAATAAAAACAACAGATGTTACAGAAAAATGTCAAGTATAATATTGTACAGTTAATTATTATTGGGGTTGAGTCTAGAACTCACGTCATTTGGTTTCAGGCAAGCAGCTTTTTCCATTACACCAAGTTGCTTGGAGTTCTAGAATACCAATGAATAAATGACTATGTGAGTGCTGCAAAATCCACTGTTAGTTCCTTACTTATAAGTAAAATGATTTTCTAATTAATCATTTTATATTATCAGAAAATTCCAAAGTTCTAAGAAATACTGCATTTTCACGTAATATGAATTGTCTTTGGGGATTTGTGAACTTTTAAAGGTGTTTTTAAATTTGTGTGTGTTGGAATGGCATAATGTACATTATTCTATGGAGGAGTCCATACCTGTCACAAGATTGTAAAAGTGTCTTTGATGGAAAAAAAAGAAAGAAAGAAAAAGTAAAGAAAAGAAAGAAAGAGAGAGAGAGAGAAAGAAAGATAAAGTAAAGAAAAGAAAGAGAGAGAGAAA
>NW_012114400.1:3345543-3350071 GCF_000951035.1 Colobus angolensis palliatus | reverse complement strand
AGAAAGAAAGAAAGAAAGAAAGAAAGAAAGAAAGAAAGAAAGAAAGAAAGAAAAAGAAAGAAAAGAAAGAAAGAAAAGAAAAGGTTAAAGACTAAAGCTATAAAATCTGGAGCAAGAAGGAGGAAAAAACTGATGGTAAATAAAAGCAAACAAGAGGAAAGGGAACAACAACTAATTCTGTCTTCCTCTTTTTTATTCCTGGAACATATTTTTTAATATGCAGATGATTCAATTTTATGACTGCTTTCTAAGCACTAGCACTAGAAAAGATAATGGGTTAAAAACATAAGCCAAATAACCCCTATGGAATGAACATTTTCAGTTGCTAAAAATCTATTTAATAATTTTTCTTTTCCTAATTAAATGTAAATGCAAAACACTTCAGAATAGCTTTTTTTTTTTTTTTTTTTTTTTTTTTTTTGACAGAGTTTCGCTGTTTTCGCAGGAGTGCAATGGCGCGATCTCGGCTCACTGCAACCTCCACCTACCGGGTTCAAGCGATTCTCCTGCCTCAGCCTCCCAAGTAGCTGGGATTACAGGCACCTGCCACCATGCCCAGCTAGTTTTTCTATTTTTAGTAGAGATGGGGCTTCACCACGTTGGCCAGCCTGGTCTCGAACTCCTGACCTCAAGTGATCCCCCGCCTCGGCCTCCCAAAGTGCTGGTATTACAGGCATGAGCCACTGCGCCCAGCCAGAATAACTCACTTTTTTAAAGTACGTTAAAAAGATGCAATGTCTTATCTCAAAAAATATGCTTCCCCTAAGGGAAGTTTGTAAAAGTCCTTTGAGCAAATGCACATTAAACACTTCTCTATGCATTTCACAATTATTGCTTAATTTAAAATTTAACTCTTTCGGAGATAATGAAAGAAGTAAATACCTGTTTCTTATCCCAACCTCTAACTTGATTGGCAAGGTGTAGGAACCTCTAGAAGGTAACGTTAAAATTCTTAACAGAGCTTGTTTCACTACAGTCCTCTACAAATATCCCTTGAGCCACAATTCCAAATTTAACCAACAAAGAGAAACAAAAATACAAATCTTCCTTGAACCCAAATCATATTGGCAAATATAACTTCAGAATTGACACCCATTCAAACAATACACTTCTAATATTCTCCATCTGCCTTAGCTGAATAAATACTGACATCAACCCATATAAGGATTATTTCTTGTTCTGGTTTTGGAGGTGAATTTATTTTTAAGACTAAAAGGATTATAAACTGTAGGAGACAGAAACATTCATCCACTGATACTTCAAAGTCAAATACCTTTTTTTTCTTTTTTTATTTATTTTTTGTGTGTGTGTGTGGAAACAAAATTACTAAAATATCCACACTCAAAATTTAACTATGTAATTTGATCAAATCTTTTCAAGTACCTAGTTTTGAGCTTTTTTTTTTTTCCTCCTGACAAGCCAAGTAACTTAGGGGAATGGTGGATCATCAGAACACCAGTCCGTTTACAGTTAATTTTTCAATCCTCTTTCTTTCGCATAATTTTGCAAAATATTGACTAGCCAGGAAAGCTTCCCATAAGTAACCAAAATGATCAAATTTTAGAAATTAAAAGTTAAGTGAGTCAACAAAGTCTCTCTCTCGCTAAAGATCGCTAGGGCTGTCAAACAGCACAGCATGCTGCTGCTCAAGTTTGGGGATCAGCAACCACTGGATGTCATCACGTGGGACGCTAATAAGCGCCACCTCATTGCCGTTTTGAATGCTAACTTTCTGGGACTCCAACCCAAAGAAACACCTTAATCTTTGACTCCACAGTGCATTTAGATCCAGGAAGGCAAATGTGAGTGGGTTAGAAGAAAATTGAGGTCCCTAATCTGTGTTTTATTTCAAAGACATGCTGACTTTTTAAAGCAGTGAGGTTTCCCCTCCGTCCTTTCTTCCTTCCAAGTGAACTACCAAGTAAAAGCTAAGGAGGGTAGGAAAGAGAAGTGGAGCAGGGGAAGAATAAATATATTGCTTACAGTTCCCGGAATTACCTGACAATCTTCAGGCTCCTCAATGCCTCTAGCTTTCTGTCAGGATCTTTTTCGGCTCCGGACTTAGAGAAAGTCTTATCCTGGGTAGGAGGGGCTAAAATGTGGGCTGGTCTCCTTGCGCTTTTGCAGATGTTTTAAGGTGGAATTAAAGAGGAAGAGGGAGAACGCTGTCGTCTCATAGAAGCTAGTATTGTAAATGTCAGTGCTTAGTTATTAGAACCAGGTGTTTGAAGTCAGAAAATATGCTTAAATAATATGTAAATTAACCAGTCCTAAATTCCATGAGTGCTGTCGTGGATTTCCGTGTGTGTGATGTGTGTGTGTGTGTGTGTGCGCGCGCGCTCGCCTCTGAAATTACTACTTGTCCTTAAGTAGTAACTACTTCCTCCTTTTTTCCAAAGGAGAACAAAATTGAAAAGACCGTGAATAACCTAGTAACCTAGAGCATTTTTGCATTATTTAAAAAGGCAAAGTTTATAACAAACCTCAAATATAAAAATGTACATTTTTTGAAATGAATATCAGACCACTTTAAAAATCAAATCTGTTCAAATAGTTCTACTCCAGACTCAGAACACCTGTGTTGATAATAATTTCTTTGTAAATTTAAGATTAAAAGCATACCAAATAATGTAATATATATGTTGAGATTTAGGGAAGAAAATGAAATCAGATTGAATTGCAAATTTGCAGTGTAAATCCAAATACCTTATAGTACTATAATGAAGAAGGTGCACTGTTTAAATGTATCCAAATTCCGTAAGAATCAATTCACGTCTTTAAAGACTGACATGTTCATTTAGTATATCTTGTTTTCAAACACAGGATCTTGCTTTTGCCTTTAAATACTGAACTCACTCTCCTAACTCTCTTACATTTTCAAAAGATATAATTTAATTAAATCTTCTGGATTATCTGCTTTCTGTAGCCCAACATTCAACCTTTATTTGTTTTTATTTTTTTCCCCTGAATTCAACCTGGCATATTATAAATCTCTCGGTGGTGGGGGGCGGGGTGGGGGAAGCTAGTAATTTTTGTTTAGGAAGGATAGATTTATAATAAAAATTTTTCTCTTTCCAAAGAAATCCCTGAATTTCTAGAAAGGAGGTATTTGGTAAATAGAGGAGCAGAAAGCACACTGGTAGTTTTCATCTCATTCCCCCAGATACAATTGGTGAAAGAAAGAATCTGTACTGCAGGGCATGTTCGTTCTAAGATTCTGATAAAGACTCCCTGGAAAAGCATCTTCACAGTGCTTATAGAGTACAAAAATAGTGCTCTAGTGCTTTTTTGATAATAAAAAGTTATAGCTCTCAATATTTCCAGATGATATCCAATAGTGTGTCATGCATTGAAAATAAAAAATTATTTAAATGCTTTTAAAGAAAATGTCATTATATATTATGGTTGGGGTTAAAATATACGGGGAGAAGTTTGTCTCTTTCCAGTCTTACTAAATGAGGCTGACTTATCTCCACCTTTATGATGAATAAAGGCTGCTGCAGGTATGTCTTCTCCTCTCTGGAACCAGTGCAGACCAAATCCCATTTACCCATTTTGTGGTCCTGTGGCCTCCTTATCTTACCCATTTTGGCTCACTACTTGTGATCTCATTGTTCACATAGACCTCCAGGTGGATAGTAGCAGTTCAGATTTGCTATCTTCACTTTGTCCAATTTCCTCCAAAAATGTTTTCAGCATTGACCTACTGGCTTCAAAAACCTCTGCTTCCACCTTAGGTAAGATAGGCCCTGACTTCCATAGCGTGCTTCAGTCTATAGGATCAATTAGGTCTGAAGACCCCTCTTCACTTGATTTGTCCATCAACAAAGATTAGTCATCTGGGACTCATCTGAAACTGAGCAATATCATAGCAGCTTATTTGAATCCAATTCTACCACTTGCACTATTTCCAGCTAATAAGTTTCATACAGTTTGCTAGTAATTTTCCACATCTTTAAAATTTTAGAGAATAATAAACTAAGAACTAGATAAGTAATCAAAAGGAACAACACCAAAATTGGCCAAATTAACTAACAAAGAATACCTACTTGTCAAAAGCCATGGCTCAAAAACCCCAGGGGGTTGGGAGGCGGAACCCTGAAGTTTGTATGATTGATTTTTCTTTCTTTCTTTCTTTTTAATTATACTTTAAGTTCCAGGGTACATGTGCACAATGTGCAGGTTTGTTACATATGCATACATGTGCCATCCTGGTTTGCTGCACCCATTAACTAGTCATTTACGTTAGTTATTTGTCCTAACACTGTCCCTCCCTCTACCCCCCACTCACGACAGACCCCTGTGTGCCCCTGCCCTGTGTCCAAGTGTTCTCATTGTTCAATTCCCACCTATGAGTGAGAACATGCAGTGTTTAGTTTTCTGTCCTTGTGATAGTTTGTTCAGAATGATGATTTCCAGGTTCATCCATGTCCCTGCAAAGGACATCAACTCATTGTTTTTATGGCTGCATAGTATTCCATGGTGTATATGTGCCACATTTTCTTGAATTCTTTTTTTTTTTTTTTTT
>NW_012114400.1:3335360-3345046 GCF_000951035.1 Colobus angolensis palliatus | reverse complement strand
CACACTGTCTTCCACAATGGTTGAACTAGTTTACCCTCCCACCAGCAATGTAAAAGTGTTCCTGTTTCTCCAGATCCTCTCCAGCATCTGTTGTTTCCTGACTTTTTAATGATCGCCATTCTAACTAGTGTGAGATGGTATCTCATTGTGGTTTTGATTTGCATTTCTCTGATGACCAGTGATGATGAGCATTTTTTCATGTGTCTGTTGGATGCATAAATGTCTTCTTTTGAACGATATTTCTTTCTTTATACGGAGCTGTTTTTTGTTGTCTTTTTTACTATTTCCAATTCACCTATCCTGTGCTGTAACTATATGAAGCTGCTTTGTTTCCCATGAACTTGAACAAAGGTAGTGAGATACTATATGAGAGTTAAATCTGGATAGAAAATGAAGATGATTAGCCAGCATAGGGTACTAAGAGAGAGTTGAATAGAGAATCTAATCCAGATTGCAGATAAACTCAGAAAATGGTTACCAATCAACTAATTTACTTATAATAATGTATCCTTCTATTCCACAGGCTATGCTTGAGTCTTCTGGTCCAACTATTTTTATAGTAAAATAATAAATTGATATTTTTGCTACTTATTTGTATCTGTGACTATAATTTACATGAATCATTCCTCTTTTTATGTATTAACAAAATTATTCAGGTTAGTAAAATAGCAAGTCAAAGAAAATGATTTTCTCACATTGTCAAGTTTTCTGGCATCCCACTAATTGACCTCTACCTTTCATTCAAACTAACACAGAGACTATTCTCCTTGCACATCGAATTCCACTAGAATAATCCTACTCATCCTGCAAGGCTTAGGTCAATTACTGTCTTGTCTGGAAAATTTCCCTACCCTCTTCCCTCTCCAGTAGAATTCATTATTCCACTTGTATAAGAATGCTCATTAGAGCATTGACCATGTATTATACTTGGTTATACAATTAAAAAATATTTTATATTCCATCAGGGCATGAGGCAAGTATTTTTCATTTTAATAAACTCTCTTTTCACCTGAAGTTTATAACACATTAGGAGCTAGTGGACGTTTGTTGAATTTGTTTTCCATGGTATCAAGGTCAAAGATATCTTAAACCTGACACCCGAATAACACTCTACCTGCCACTGCCATTGCCATCATTACTAAAGTATAGACATTTTCTTAATGCCCTCCAATACACACACTGATAAATTACTGATAATATAAAACTAGCAAGAAGTCAGGGTGAAATGGACCCTAATTAAAATGTATTTACCATGAATTTAAAAATTAGATGTTATGATGAAAGTACAGCTCTCAGAAGAGCGTATCTGTGAACAATAAGACCTATATTTTAATAGCTAAATATCTACTAGTAGTTACCCCTACATTTGCAAAGATCTTTTGACCTAAACAATGGAAGCAATAATTTTCTCTTCCTTTGAATTGAACGCATTAAACAAATTATTGCTGCTTAATTAAACTTTTCCCTCCTTTTTTTATATATTAAGAAAGCTATAACAAATAAAGTACTACTAATATTGACTGTTACTCTTTATATAGAGCCTATAATGGGGCAGGTACTTGTGTTAGTACTACATTTGTTGTGTCACTAACTATTATATTCATGAAATGAGACAGTATGATCTTTATTTAGAATCCCGATATTAAGTAAGCATATAAAATTTGTAGTGAGGCTAGGATTTTAATCAAGTCTGTCCAACTCCAAAGCCCACAATTTTTCTAGTGTATCACACTGTCTCATAGCAAGTTTTGTTTGGCCATCTTTTCAGCCTTGTCCCAAGTCAACCAAATCTCTGACTGTTAGGGAGCAGTGGTAGTGGAGTTACTGATAGATCATTAAAGCCTCCATTATCCTAAGCACCCAGGCTAGGAACCTTCTACTATTCTCTTCCACATCAGCAATGGTCACAGTCTTGCGCCTTTTCTTCCTTCATCCCACCCAACTCCTTTATTTATCTTCTGGTTTCTATCTCCAAATGTTTATATCTGCATTTTCCTGTCCATTTTACTATCAAAATATTAACTTGTACTCTTGCTTTATTATTACTTACATATACTACCATATGATCTTTACTCCTGCATCTCCTTTTCAGTCTTAAAATCATCCTAGGCTTCACTAACAGATAGAACTTCCTACAAGTCAGGTCATTTCACTGCCCTACCCACATCATCCACTTTTCTATACTACCTATTGATTTATATTACTACACTTTTAAAATATCTCTTTTCCTTTTGCAGACGAAGTAGATGTAAGAATTAAATCAGAATACTCTCAGATTTTATCACAAATTACAAATAGTCATGCTGTCAACAATAAATATGACTTAACACACATTAGAAAGTTTTAGCTACAGACAAACCATGTTCAGGACCTTTTGATAAAACAGAGTTGTCCTAATTCATTTTACCTACTTGTGGCAATAATTTTACCCATCATTTTCTGCTCTCGAAGTGCCCTCTAAATTTGGTAAAGCAAATGCATGTCTAGTTTTAGTAATTCTGTAGGAATGGGCATGAGCTCAATTACTCACCCCAGAAACTGACTGGCAGGCACTTTGCAGGGTTTTAAAAATACTTATGCTTTTGGAATTTAAATGTACTGACGACAGTGAGAAAGGCAGAGCCTGTGTCCTTTGCTTTGAGGTAATCCTAAGTAGGAAGAATTACTGCTAAGTGAATTTCCAGTGCCTCCCATGTAGCTGAGCTCTGATAGATGTCAGTAGAGGATTTTTATAGAACATTTGGTTGTCTAGGGCTAAGATAATAACACTATTCCTATACTTATATTTATAAAACCAGTGACTGAGAAGCTTCAAAAGTTCCTTGCTATTTGATTTTTCAAATACATTGTCAGATCCAACAGTTTCTCTTTGGAAAATTTATCTTCCTTCATTCCCTATATATATGTCATCTATCTCTGATTGGAAACACAACAAAGCAAAACAAGTAACTCTTAATCTTCACCTAAATAACAAAGATAATCACATACCAGGATTTAATTTGATTGCATTTATGATCTGGCCTTAGATTTCATAATTTACCCCAAGTTTACTTTTTAGGGTAGAGTATAATTTGAGACAATTCATAGCAACAATTCTGAAAGCTGCTATGCAAAAAAAAAACCAGCAAAAATATTAATTCTGATCAAGTTTACTCCACATTAGCAAAATAATCCAACTGATTTGCTCATGTAAATGGAATAATTAAGGAAAACATGAAACATACAACAAGTTTAAATATTTCTTAAATATCCTACTGTGATGGTTGAATTTTACATGTCAATTTGATTGATCTAAGGGATGCCCAGATAGGTGGTAAAATATTATTTCTGGATGTTTCTGTAGGATGTTACAGGAGAAGATTAGCATTTGAATTAGTAGACTGAGTAAAGAAGACTTGCCCTCACCAGTGTGGTCCAGCATCATCTAAACTGTTGAGAGCTTGAATAAAAGAAAAAGGCAGAGGAAGAACAAATTCTCTTTCTCTCCTCTTCAGCTGAAGACATCCATTTTCTCTTGTCTTCAGACACTGGAGACTTTGGAAGTTGATATTTACAATAGCTACCCCCAGTTCTCAAGCCTGTGGGCTTGGGCTAGAAATTATACTATTAGCTCCTCTGGTTCTCAGGCGTTTGAACTCAGACTGAATTACACCACTGGTTTCCTGGTTGTCCAGTTTGCAGACAGTGTATCATGGAACTTTTTAACCTTCATAATCCCATGAACAAATTCCCATAATAGCCTCTTATACGTGTGTGTGCATATGTGTATGTGTGTGTATGTGTGTGTGTGTGTGTATATATATATATATTCTATTGGCTATGGTAGAATGTGTGTATGTGTGTATGCATACATTCTATTGGTTATGAATATACATATACATACACTATTGGTTATGATTCCCTAGAAAACCCTGACTAATACACCTATTGGGATATTTTTACGTCCCAGCAAACAGTAGGATAGTCCAAGAACTGAATTTAAAATAAAAGATGAATATTCTAGAGTTGCCTATCCATTTTTGCTTATAACTTGCTACATTTAAAGAAAGCACTGTAATGTCAGATAATATTGTGATTTATCACTAAGATATTAAAAATAGGTTATGATTCTTTTGCTCTAAATCACAGTCTAAAATGACAAACTCCCTTTCACTTGGCTCTCTAAATAGTTCCATTTTCCTTAATAGCCATTCTGATATTTGTATTAAACATGGGTAGCAAGGTTTAGGTTATGTATGATCATTTATTTTGGAACGTTCCACCAACTCTCACACAGTATTCTCTTTGGATATGATATTTGCTTAATAAATATTACCGATTCACCCAATAAATCATACATTTATTTGATCATTTATTCACAGTGATGCTTAAAAGCCTGGGATAAGAAAACCTTTAGAATTTTATAAGGTGTCTTCTGCTTCTAAGTCCTCAAAGAATCACATGTGAGTGCTTAGGGAAGTCCTCCTAGTATATGGGTGACATATACTGGAACTGTGTGTGACTTCTGGAATAAGCTAGAGTTATAGATCAGGTACTGGCAGCAAGGCAACAGCCTACAGTGTTACCATTCCACTATAAAAATAGGAAACCATTGACACTAACAAGATAGGTGATTTATCCAAAATTAAACATCAGAGGAGGTCAAACCAAGCCTTTGACTTCAATTTACTTATCTCTTTCTATAGCCATTTCCCATTACCTACTCACAAATAAATTAATTGAGCATTAGAAGTCAATCTGCAAAGTGTTAAAACAGAGATTTAAACTCAAGTTTTCCTGATTTCAAAGCCCATGGTGTTTGCTTGTTTACTTCATCATTTTGCATAAGCAGGACTTAACCCAATAACAGTGTTCACGCAGTTTTAAAATATGTAATGAATGATGAAGGAAGCAAGAAGTTTAAGCTTCTGAAAAAATCTCTTCTTGGTATACTAGTAAGAGATGTGCTTGTCTTACTCTTCTCTGGGTTAATATTAAACTCACAAACCATCTTAAACATGCTTTATGCAGAGATGGCATTACATTTTCCTGTTACCAAAGCGCTCTTCCACCAGAGGAATGAACAAGGAATACAGTTAAAAGGGAATCATTACTTATCAACTTTTCTTATAACCTATTACTTCTCTTTGCTTCTATTTGTAAAGACAAAAATACAATGCCTACTATATGAAACAAATATGTTTTCAGAAACGTTCACTTGATCAATATTTTCTAAATAGTTTCAATCTAAATGAATACATATGCAGCTATTTTATTTTATGTGTATGTTCTTTAGAAAAATTACAAGTCAGGGAAGTCTTAAAATAGGAGGTTTTCAATTTCTGTTCCTATTCTGAGGCCACGTTCAGCATCTTTTTATGAAAACATAATGACTCATGAGAGTGGTCATCAAGGCATTCTGCTGGGGTACATTTCCAAAGCCAACGGCCATCATGCAAAGGAATACTCGCAGAGCAACTATTAATAATATGGCTTCTTTGTGAATAGTGAGGGTAAACCTCCTCCTAGTCTATCCTAAACAGCTCAGCTGTGGAATTAAGGCATATTTCAAGCTCTTTATTGTTACTGGGGATGCTTGGTTCACAGGTAAAGGCTGTACCAATTTTCATCCCATCTCTGCTATAGTTAGAGCTGGGTTTACAAAATGTAGTATCTGTAACATTATTTATGTAACAAAATGTTGTAAGTTTGTGCACAAACTAGAAAAATGAGAAAAATCATATACACAATAATGATATTAACCATCTTCTCAGAAGAATTCTAAAGTTTACCATTTACTGTGAGATTATGGACTTAAACATTGGTGTTAAAATGGCATTCCAAATTTATATATGAGTTATTTTGTTTTTGTTTATTGGCGGGTGAAGGAGGGAAAAGATCTCCTGATCCCTGCTATCCAAAAGTCTGGGATTCATGGCTTAAAATCTTTTTCAGAAAAGCTAGGAAATGTATACTCTCTTAAAACTCTTTTTGCAGTACAAATGTTTTCAACCTCATAAGGAGTGTGATCATCAAGAAGCAATACTTCATTAGATTGCATAATAATGTGATAAATCATTATCCCACACTCCCATTTTCTGTCTCTTCAGTTAATAAAATCTGCCAGACAGCATTTCCTTGCTGCCCAGATTTAGAGCAATCCGACATATTTTTCATCACACACACACGCGCGCGCGCACACACATACACACACATATGGGCTCCCCTCTTTTCCTCATTTTCCCTCCATATCTTTTTCTAACAGTAGGCAGTATGATCATTACCACTTTAGTACACAAATATCTTGTCACTTTCCTTCCAGGGGTCGCCAATTCCTTTAGAATGCTACCTGTTCTCCTTAACATGATCTCAAAATATCTGGTCCCAGCCTGATTCAAGTCAGCCTCACCTGTTTCTCCTTACTCCAGGGCAATACTGCATTTCTTTCAATTTCAAGAACATCCCACACTCTTTCCTATCTAATTACTTTCACACATAGCCCATTCCTTTCCCACCAGCTCTGCTTTACTGATGCCTGCTTGACTTTTAATTTTCAATTTAAAGGTCACTTCCTCATGAAAGGTCTTACCATGTCTTCATCCCCCTTTCTTCTGCCCAAAATCTAGCTTCTGTCCTTTTGTTCCATTTCACCTGTAATTCTCCATCTTAAAACTTCTCATCACTTATGCAACACTTACATTTCTTACCAGTTTTATAGTCTAGACAATAAGCTCTTGGAGGGAAGGGACTATTTTGTGCTATGTTGTATAAGCAATTCCCAACATGATGCCTGCACATGCTAATAATTGGTATTCAATAAATATTTTCAAATGAATGAATCTCCTCTACTTAGTATTCTAAGTCCTTTTTTCCTCTTGTGGTTTTAAAATTCTGGATAGTAGACTCAATAGTTCACCTCAATTAATTCAAAAGGCAATGTGATGAATCGACACCACAATTTCTAAAGCTGTATTCTGTATTTAATACATGATAATGTGCTTTCCTCTAATGCTTCTCCTTTGTGTTACCCAATCATGCTCCCTAATTCTGGTTGAGCTTTTTTAAAGATAAGGCATGGTGCTTGAATTCTGGGTCATAATTAACATAAACTGGTATGCTGCTATTTATCATATCAATTTTAAAAATGAACTTTGAAGACTCTGTAACATACTTGAACTTGATGATTGAGGACAGCAGGGTTTCTTGGCCATTTATGAAGGATGTGACATGCTGACATCATTAAAATTAGGGTAAACAGATTAATTTTATCAAATGATTGCTATAGAGGAAACCACAACAGAAAACTGATCAGCCCCATCCTGAGCAATTGCTTACTGAAGCAATGCTTACTGAAACCAAAAAGCAAAATCACAAACATTTCAAGGCCTTGAAAACAAAACAAAAAAATGCACTTTATATGTACAAAATCTGGAAAAGGTTTCTAATTATATACGTGTATATATATACATACATTTTTGTGTATATGTACACATTTGTACATCCAGAAATGGTCTCTTTGAGGGCCAGATTTGAAATAAGAAGATGAAGGGAAAGAGAGAGTTAGACAGAGGAAATAAGTGGCTCTAATTCAAGGAAGTTTACGAATTTAGAGAGGACAATGATCCTTGAGATCACCTAAGAAAACTCTTACCAGTTTACTGGTAAGGTAAGGAACTGAGACATGGGTTGTGCACTGATCTGCATTCACCCATTTCACGAGTTTTAAATGGACATTAGAATGTTTAAAATTTGTAACGGACGTTAAGCAGCGTTTAGCCCTTCCTTAAATTAGATGTCGTACCAAATTCCCTAATGCTCTTGAAATCCATGGGCTCATATTCCTGAAGTTATATTTGAATGAACTCTTTCCTTGTTATTTCACATCTAATGAGATTTTAAGTTCCGTTATTTTATCCTACTCAATATCACTTAAATTATTTTTTCTTCTTTTCTATTTCCAGGGCCCCCACCCTATTCTTCATAACTCCACAACTGGAGGATGTCATAAACTCCTCACTGGTCTCTCTGTAATTCGACCTGTAAAAAGTAGCCAGAGTAGTAAGAATAACTATCTCAAGAATCATTTTCCTCATAATATTACATGAATCCTACCACTCACAAGCTTACATGGCTCTTCATTGCCTACAAAATCAAAACAAGTTCATAGCAATCAAGAACTGTCTGCCCTCCAGAAGGAAATGTTCCTTTCTTCACACACACATTAAAGTGTTCAACCTCATCCACTCTGTGCACTGGCAAATTGGATAGAATATGTTGGTAGTAGGAAGACTTCAACGTTGTTTCCCATCCTTCCCTATCCTCAGATGTATGACCTTGCTGCTACCTTTTATCCATTCTGAGCTCAAGTTTACTCATATCTAAAGGGTATATGTGTTTACTTTCTACCACGTTGACTTACTGTGAAAATTAATAGACATAATTTAAGTAAAGCACCTGCCATATATTATATATATTTGTACATTATATTTGCTCTGCCTAATTTCACAAAGGATTTGAGTAAACCATTATGTATGCTTTCATTCATTTATGCAATCAATAAACACACACTGAGGACGTTTTCATTTTAGACACTATGTTAGTTACTTGGGATACAAAGAAGAATACGACATTGGCCCTCACCCTGAAAAACCTCACACAAACGCAACATATAAAAATACAAACATAAAGCAATGTGATTATCTAGGAAAAGCAATACACTGTGTATTAGGGGATTGGTGAGTAAAGACTCCTAACCTGCCAAGATTTGGGAGCTGGGTCAAGGAATATGGGACACAATTTCAATCAGTGGACAAAGATGAGTAAAACCTATGAAGGCAAAGAAAGAAGACAGAAGGCTATCACAAGTAGATGAATAGAAAACTATAATAGTCATTTTTATTATTATTATCATTATTAATTTTTAAAGGCCTACATTGGAAAACATTGCCTCAGTTCCAAGCTAACTTCTGGTTACCTTACTGACAGCAAATTGTGTATTAAATTCTAACTTTACCCCAGTTTATCTGTGACTGAGTCCTTACAACTATGCCCACACCTTGGCCCCTGGCCCCTAGTGCTCTCCTCTCTGAGCTAGTTCTTAGCTTCTATATACCTCAGAATTGTGTGTTTTAAGTTCCTGAAGTCCTTCCTTTTTGGGCTCCTTATTCATCTTGCCTGCTTACCCATTTTGTTTCTTGTCTTCTCCTTGACCACACTGGCCTCCCGGGGTTTTGAGTTTAGCCTGTCTTCTGGGAATAGCTCCACCAGACTAGGATCTTCCCAACCACACACCCCTGTGTGTATGACTTCAGGTCTCAGTTTAAATGCCGCCTCTTCAAAGAGCATTTCCCTACCCACTTCCTTTCCTCACCCCCAAATTTGAAAGAACAAGTCAGTCTCTTTCTTCCATTATTATTCACTTTTAATTTTGCATTGCAACTGTTATATGGTGATTTTCTCATTTGTTTCTTTGTTATCTGTTTATTTTCTGATTCCTTCTGCTAGGATGTAAGTTATATATGGTTTGGCGCCTCATCTCTTTTGCCTAGCACACTTCTTGTAACATAATAAATGATCAACAAACATTAGATTAATGAATGAATAAGTGAATCACTACCTCTACCCTGCCAGCTGACTCCTGACCATAAATTTTGGCCTTTCAGACTCTCATAGCCACTAGATTTCTGTTTCAATAGACTCTTAGTTTG
>NW_012114400.1:3247110-3334869 GCF_000951035.1 Colobus angolensis palliatus | reverse complement strand
GCTCATTGGTTGTCACACAACCACACGAGCCTAAATTCAAGGTTATTACCGTCTCCATCCCAACCCTTAACTCATATTTTATTGATCAGCAATTTGACCCTTTTTTTACTTTAGCTAACAACATTTAATTGTCATCCTTCAACCAAATTTACTAATAGCATGAACTATTACCTAGACTTAGCTATAGGATTATAATTTATTTCCATTATTACCTTAAGGTTCTGGTTTAAAATTCCACTATTCTCAACATTTTTCTCTAATCACCTTCTAAGAACAATTTCTTGTCATTTGGCCCTTTATCAGTTTATTCAAGCTGAACTAAATTGTAATTATTACAGTGTTGATTTTATTTTTTAATGTCACTGAACATAGATATTTCTTTTCCCTAGCTATACAGTAAGAGTTTTAAATTAGAGATTGCTATTTTCTTAATCCTTATATTTATCTTCCATCACAGTTTCACGATTTCTCCTCAGGAGATAAAAAGCAAACACTTTCAAACAAAATTGTATCCCAGTTGTGACTGACATTATACAATTTCATTGTGACTAATTAGAGTGGCTGAATTTTACCAACTCCCAAAGCTCCTCACCTCTTCGCTGTAATAATTATGTATGACCATGTATTTCTTATGTAAAGAAACTCCTTTTCTTCTCAACCAAGACAGTGGGCTCCTTGAAGGCAAAAGCCACCTCAATGATTATGTATTAGCAAAACTCCTTCTCTTCTCCTCAACCAAGACAGTGAGCTCCTTGAAGGCAAAAACCACAGCTTGTTCATCTGTGACTCTCTAATAGCTAACACATTGGTTGGCATATTGCAAGGGTTTAACAAAACTCTATTAAAGAACTAAATAAATTAATTGTATTTCCAAAGGTATTGTGGAGCACAGTGTAGATCTTTCACTCCACCAGCAGCCTGGAATGTGACACGGAAGTACTGGCTCAATGATCAGGTGCAGGTGGGTGTGCTGTGGACCCTGTGCTTCAGTACCAAGATGTAAAGGGTGCAATGTTCTTCTTAACTTTCTTTCACTTGTTCTTGCAGAACGTCCGTTCTTTCCTCAATGGAAAGAAAATTTGATTTGTAATATTTTAAATGCTTTTTCAATTTATGTGGCTCAAAGCCTTGTAATCTATTCTTCTATATCTGGTAGCAAAGCAAAAGGAAGAATTGGTTGTGTGTTTGGACTTAGAAGAATTGATCATATGTTGTAGCAAAGAAGGAAAGAGGCGAAAATGATATGCTCCTGAGCAGGATGCTAAAGCAGCCAGGTCTTAGGAACAAAAGAATCAGAAAACAAAGGAGGGGCTGACTCACTTTCATCATTTAAGAGACAGAGGATGAGAATTAGGTAAGGCTCAAAGTCAGAGAGGAATTAATAACAGCTTTTACTTGAGAATAAGTTAAGAGTTTTAAGTTAAGAGTTGGACCAGTGAACTCTTAACTTACGGCTCATTTTCTTTCCCTGATTTGGTTCCAGCATCTGAAACAAAGTCAAGTACTGCACACAGGGTCAAGTAGGTCCAGTTGTAAAGGTTGGAGAAAAACAATAACAAGGAGATAGGCAGGACATCATCTTCTTAGGTGCACTCACAGATTTCACCATACCCATTTAAGTCCTCTGTTTATCAGGCTTATTTACTATATTTCTGTCTTCCCACATATGTACATACATGTGGTGCTATACTTCTTTTCTTGCCAGCTTATTTCAGCCTATTTTTAACCATATATATTCTCATTGGATAAGAATTTATTATAGTTATGGTATATGCTGATTTGCATCAGCATTTTATTATTGGAAATTTAATAGCATTTCTCATTTTGGAAATGTGTTCATCTCTTTGTGGTTTCTATGTAGTACCACAATCTTTTTTATAAACTCCTAATCCTTCAGTTGATTGAATATTAACAGTTTCACTATACAGATTACATCATTGAATGTTAATAACTGAACTATGTAGATGACTTCGGCTTTAATCTCTACAATAAAGTTATTTGTGTGTGTGTCCGTGAGAGAGGTAAGGTACCTTCCCAGAATTTAGCCAAACTTATTTTCTAATACAGTTTCATTTTTCATGTTGATTCATACTTACGTCTTCTCTTTTTTGGTTCATTCCTTCCCTGCAGAATTTTGGCCTCATTCTAAATTCAAGACATAAGAATTATTTATCTTGGAATCTTCTAAAAATTATTGTGGTTTGAAAGATTTCAGTAGCAAGACGTTTTCGTCACTGTGAGACAATCCCTCAGTTAGAGCAGCATTAGTCTCCACATTGCTAACTCACCATCCTGTATGTTTTTGCCTTGACAAAACAAGTGAAAATCACTCATGGGTTACCACAGTCCTCCTCGTTTTTCTTTCTGTGAAAATTCACTTCTACATCCAATAAGCCTTATTCAACTCTATTACACAGTAATTACTCAGCAGTATTCAAAATAAAGAATGACTTAACACTTCCCTTCTAACAGCTCATAAGCTAATTGAGAACATAAAAATACACACGCACATGCCCCCACACACACACACAAACGCATCTATGAAACAAAAACAGTTATAATAATAAAAGTAATAATAAAATAACACACATTTTTTGAGACAGGGTCTTGCTCTGTTACCCAGGCTTGAAGTCCTAAGCTCAAATGATCTGCCCACCTCAACCCCTCCCAAGTAGTTGGGACTACCATGGGCCATTGTGCCCAACTTTTTTTTTTTTTTTTTTTTTTCTTTTTTGAGAGAGGGGATCTTGCTTGTTGTTGCTTGTTGCCCAGGATGGTCTTGAATTCTTGAGCTCAAGCGATCCTACCATCTCGGCCTCCCAAAATGTTGGGAATATAGGCTTGAGCCACTGCCCTTGGCCAGTAATAAACACTCTTATGGAGTATGATAATAAAGTTTATATCATTTTGACTTTGTGAAATGATACCCACATAGGTAATAAAACATTATATCTGGGTGTGTCTGTGAGGGTGTTTCTGGAAAAGATTAGCATTTGAATCAAAGCACCCAGTAAGAAGATCTGCCCTCACATATGTGGGCAGGGATCAGCCAATCCATAAAGAGTCCAAATACAACAAAAAAGTGGAGAAAGAGTGAATTTGCTCTCTCTTTCAGAGCTGGGCCATCCACTTTCTTCTACCCTGGGACTTCAGAGATCCAGGTTCTAGGGCTTTTGGACTCTGGAACTTACACTAGCAGCCCTTAGCTCTCAGGCCTTAAGTCTTGGAGTGGGAGGTATACCACAGGCCCCTCTGGCACTCAGCCCTTTGGTCTTGGACTGAATTGCACTATTGGTTTTCCTAGTTCTCCAGCTTGTAGATGGCATATCGTGGGACTTCCTGGCCTCCATAATCATGTGAACCAATTCTCATAATAAATCTCTTCCTATATATCTATATACAGTCATCCCTCACCAATCCATAGGGGATCGGTTTCAGGACTTCCCACAGATACCAAAATCTGCAGATGCTCTAGTCACTGATATAAAATGGTGTCATGTTTGCATATAACCTACACATATCCTCTTGTAACCTCTAGATTACTTGTAATACTTAATACAGTGTAAATGCAATGTAAATTGTTGTTGTATTGTTTAGGGACTAACGACAAGAAAAAAAAAGTCTGTATATCCTCAGTATAGACACTGTAGTGAAACTACTATGGTTTTTGGAGTGAAGAAGGAAATCTAAGAAATTACTCATATGAAGCTAGCATCATAGACATAATCTCAAGTATATTTTAAAAAAATGTTCAGACATATTGAAATGCATGTATATTCCTAAATTTCACCATGGATATCTCCACTGATAACTACCCTTACACTGACAAGACAGTAAACAATAACTTCACAACTCTCTAGCTGAAACTAAATCATAACTAGCCCCTAAAAAATTTTATTCATTAATTAGTATATACCTCTAGTCACAACCAATTGTTTCTCCTTAATTCAAAGCAAGCAATTTTTACAATCAATTTCTCATTATCATATTATTGCTATGTTCCGGTTGATTTTCTGCACACCATTGTAGTCCTCACCTTATTTTCTGGAGTCCTAAACTGAAGAGATAATATGTTCTAAAAAAGTACACAATAGATATTTATTGAAACTCTTTGGTCTCAAAAATCATTGACACTCTTAAAAATTTTTGAGACCCTGAAAGAACTTTTGATTATATGGGTTATAGCTATTGTCTACTATAGTTGATATCAAGACAGAACGATTTAAAACAATTGCCCATATATTTGTTTTTAAATAACAATAATAAATCCATTGTATGTTAAACTTAATACACTTTTGTGAAAAATAACTATATTTTCCAAACAGGAAGACTTAGGGAGAAGAATGATATTATTGGACATTTTTGCAAATCTCTTTCCTGTGTGGCTGAGTAGAAGAGAGTTGGATTCTTATACTGCTTCTGTATTCAGTCAATTGCAATATATCGTTGTGGTTGAAGTATATGATTCAGAAAATCCAACCTCATGGATATGCCATGGAAAAAAGAGAAGTATTTAACAGCCTTTTTAGAAAATTATCAGCACTCTTTTCTGATACTAATCAAAACTTGGCAAGTGGCAGTTCCTTAAAGGTGAGCTGAAACGTGGAATCTTAAACCAAATAGCAATTAACTTTTTGTACTTTTTTACATTAAAATCCATTAGTCTGTCTTGTACTTGGAATAGATCTTTCAACTATGCATGACTTTATAGCATAATGTGTCCATCATTTGAAAAATATTGGTCCATTTATTTATGTGAATCTTTAAAATATTGACATATTTCATTTATTTCAGGTTTTTCATTTGTTTTCTGTCTCTGCTGCTTGAATAAGAGAAATGACACATTTCATTACAGAAAATGAAACATCATATTTGATAATATCACTACTAATTTCATCAGGAAAGTCTTTAAGTATTTAGAAGCTATCAAGACCATAGTGGAAGATACTGGAATATTGGAAGTTTCTCATTATTCTAATTTTCATGTGAAACCTCAAATGTTATTACTGGCAACAAATCCTGTTAGTTGTTTCCTTAAGGTGACAACAGACTCATTCCATTAATTTTTGAGAAAATGTCTGCCAAATACTAAAGTCTAAACAACCATAGTTTTGTCTGTCAGTTGGTCTTTCGAAACGGTATTTCATAAAAGATGGATCACAACTCAATTACATATGTGCTTTTCCTAAAAACAACACCATGCTTTAGTATGATGCCAGTGTTTTATGCATTGTTCCCTTCCATCACACAGACTATTCAAAAGATATGTACTCAACAGTTGAGATTTAATAACATTACTAATTTTTAGTAGTTCTCAGGGCATTTTTTATCTTTCTTTCATTTTTTGTTTTGTTTTGTTTTTTCAGACAGTCTTGCTTTGTTGCCCAGGCTGGCTTCTGGAGTGCAGTGTCACAGTCACAGTTCACTGCAGCCCTCAAACTCCTGGGCTATGGGTGCACACTACCAGGTCCAGCTAAATTTAAAAACAAACAAACAAACAAACAAAAAACTCTAGATGTAAGGTCTCACTATGTTGCTCAGGCTGATTTCAATCTCCTGAGCTCAAGCAATCCTCCAATCTCAGCCTCCCCAAAGTGCTGGGATTACAGGTGTGAGCCACCATGCCTGGTTCTCAAGGGCATTCTTATTCTTTTTTATGTTTTATTTTTTTGAGATTGTGTGGTGGTAAATAATGCAATGACTACTAAAACTGGCACCAGTACTGCTAATAAAGAGTACAGTGACTACTAGTGATGGCAAATAATGATGGCAAAGCAAATAATACCTAAATATTATGAAGATATTTTCCCTTGTGAACCTCCTGATAAGATTTTGTGAACTGCCCAGGTATCCATGTGTCACTTTCTTAGAACTACTGTTTTGGAGCCTTCCGAAGATCGATAATGCTTATGATCCCTTCCCATGTGCCAGCTCCTACTCCAAGTGCTGAGTTACTTTATCTGAGTAAGTGCTGAGATACTTAATCTGAATTTAGCATCTTTTTTTCTTTAATAAGAAACATGTATGTGTCCCAAATGAAGGAACAGAGAATAGAGGGGGGACTATAACATTAAAATATTTTACAAAATACATTGAATAAATGGCTTTCAGTAACTTGAGATCTAAAATATATACTTTTAAATGATGTGCACTGGCAAGCTAAAATAAAGTCAACATTTTTGTGGGACTTTAACACAAATTCCTCAATTGGCAAAGAAATTTACCAAAAATTTCAGCAAAAATTATTCCTACTTGGCGATATAGCACTTTTAGGAAGATCTAGTTCCTATCCTCAAGTTTATGTAAACTTAGAATCAAATTGTAGTTCCAGCTTTGCCACTTTCTTTAAGTGTTGTGTAATGCAAATCACTAAGTTTTGGGAGCTTTAGAGAATTAATGCAAGAATTTAAAAGGACAGAAAATGATCTCACATCTCTGTCCATTAGAAGAAAACCCAAAGCTGGATCAAATTCTAAGCCAACAGTTATTAGAAAAGCTATTGGGTCTGACGTTCCCTTCTGGAAGTGGCCAGAAAGAGACCACTTTTGGTCTTTGATCCCTACTTACAGGCATTGGAAAAATAGAAAAGGCTCTTAGATTCTCTAGGTACATTAGTGTATACCAACCCTGCTAATCTGACTGTCTAAACAATAAACAAAAACCCAGTAAATAAAAAACTAGTTTCACTGGATTTATCATATATCATTTCATCTGTCTTGTTTACTAAACTTAGTTTCTGTGTCTGTAAAATTGATCTAATATAACTGGCCCAAATAATTTAGTATACTCCAAGACTGACAATGTAATTCCAAGACAACACATTCATTGCTGGAATTGTTTTGATGTTATAAAAGCTGAGAGTAAAAGATAAGAATGGGCCAAGTTCTCAAACCAACTTCTAAGCTTTCCCAAAATTACCAATTTTTCTTGTAATCTGAAGTGAAAGAACATAATATATCATCAATCATAATAACCGATGGAAAAGGCCTGGAGACTTGGGAGTAAATGCTCAAGGATAACGACATAACATTCTCCCGCAGGTCAGCAGGGGGTGTCACATCACCAGCCTTTGTGTTGTCATCCAACAAGCTCCTATAGTTGTAGAAGAGATCTTTAAATAAAACATTCAAACGAAACATCCACAGCAGCTCTTCTCACTAGTTTCCTCCCTTCATTTAATGTGTTATTTTGACTTTCAGGCTTTCCTTCCCAGAAGTCTGTAGAAAAAGAATATATTACTACATATTCATTTCAAATTCTTAGCTTGTATTTTATGAACATGTCTTTATCACTATCAAAAAATCAACCCATTTTGAAATAGGATTCAATCAGATTTCTCACGCTTTTCAAAAGAAACAGAAAAATATCTGCTCAAAAAGAAACAGAAAAATATCTGCTCAAAAATAAACAAAACTATAGAATTTTTCACATGACAAGGAACATATAGGCTAAATGCGGTGGCTCACAACTATAATCCCAGCACTTTGGGAGGCTGATGCAGGAGGATTGCTTGAGCCCAGGATTTCTTAGCTGCAATAAGCCATAATGCACCACTGAACTCCAGCCTGGGTGACATATAATTATACATTTGTCCATAATGCAACTACTTTTGAAAGTAGTTCACACTGCTGCCTCTTGATTACCTACACCTCCAAATCCCTTGTAGTGTTTTAAAATCCGGTATGCACATGGAACACACATAGCAGTGGAGATTTTTAGTGTCCTTGCATGCCCTTGAGAAAATACTGCGTAATAACCATGTCCCACCTTGAACCTGAAGTTTCAACAGTATTTACAGCATAGTTCATTAGGTTTCTGAATACCCTATTCAGTTATTTCAAAGCTTGTCCATGGTTAAAGAATAACAACATGACTATTTCCCTTTCCCCAAGGGAATTGTTTAAATTGCAATATCCTGTTTGGGGAATCTAGGACATTGACTCCCATACTGAATAGCAAGCTTGTCCAACCAGCAGCCTGCCGACTTTGAATGTGGCCCTACACAAACTTTCTTAAAACATTATGATTTTTTTTTGCAATTTTTTAAACTCATCAGCTATTGTTAGTGGTAGTGTATTTTATGTGTGGCCCAACACAATTCTTCCTCTTCTAATGTAGCCCAGGGAAGCCAAAAGATTCGACATCCCTGCTGAAAAGTAAAACCTCACTCGCTCAAAGTAACTGTAGTATGGCTCCATTGTTCTAAACGGGATCTCCCATAAGCTTTCAAAAATACTTCAATTTACAGACTGTTTTAAATATATATATATATATATATGACTTATTCATTTCCAGTGCATCTGGCTTATTGGTTTCCAGCATCAAGATGCCAGTAAGTTCTTATACTCATAGTTTATACCATGGTTTAAGCAGTATTATCTCAGAAGAACCAGACACAAACCCATCTTTTCTTTAGAAAATAATGACAATCAGTACGAAACAAAACAATCGAATTTGAAGTTTGGATGTTTGTCTTCAGGATCTCCAACTTCTTCATTATTAACCTTTTCTTTCAGTAGCACCTATTTTTCCTTCTGGTGCTCACTAGGAAAACATTTTCTAATTTTATCCCTCCATAAACAAAGAGTAGGCTTAAAAATAAGTGATTATGGACAGGTGCTCATTAACTGCAACCTTTTAACTTCTATGAGTTACCAGTTTAACATACGGATGGTCCCTTTTTTGAAAAGTAATTGTAGGTGATAAAAAGCAGAATGTAAAGGGAGCAGGACGAAATAAGTCAAATACTGCTACAAAAGTTATTCTAGGCCAATGCTTTCCTCCTCTCTATCAGCCCCTACTACCTCTTCTTTTCCAAGAACTTCAGATAGCTGGGATCCAAAGTCTGCTCTCATTAAAAACATTCCCATATCTGATCTGTGCTTCCTCCTTGAAAAGTCATATAGTCTGATTTACAGAATAGTATAGTATTCTGTTTGATAAGTGGTTAGGAGCTAGACAAGTTAGTGTTAGTAAGAATGAAGAAAAAGGGAACACAATAGAATAAAATTAAGGAAATAAAACCCATGAGACTGGGCAACTGAATATGGAAGGTAGGAAGAACAGAGAACTCTGGAAAAAACTGCCTGCATTTCCAGGTATATTTGTTTTTTGGGTAAATTCTGCATATTTTTGTACATGAGTGATACCAAGTATTCAATATATACTTTGATTAAAGGATGGGTAGATGGATGGATGGATAGATGGATAGATTAATAGGGGTTAATTATGACACCTTACACAGAGACATTAGACTTCAAATTAGAGGGAATGTACACAGATTTATTGTGCAGATAAGATACTACCATTTGGTTCACCTAATTTTCATTCATATTCTCTAGCTACCCTCCACACTGGTTTTGCAAATTCTGATGTCCATATTCCTGGATTCATATTTTTTACTCTAAGCTGACAGCCTGAAAATGTTATCACACTTACTGTATTCAATTAAAAGTGTATTTTTAAAATTATCTCTCATGTTTTTCTTGCTCCTGGAAGACAAGATTTTATCTAGTTGATGACTTTTAACTTGTACTTTTTTAGCTGATGGTATGTTGATGGGAGATAAGTTCACAGTTTTAATGTGAAATTTGGACAAGATATTATATCTTGACTTCCTCATTTCAAATAAAGGAAACAGTACACATTTTGGTGACAAATGTGGCAATGAAAATTTTTAATCCACAACAAACCTCTATTGCCTTATAGAAAACCTATACAAAACTATAAAAACCCTTAATACACAATTTTGAATCTAAACACAGCCTGTCAAACACTGAAGGCATTTGGAAATCATTGATTTCATGGCTATAAAAGAAATATGATGTTAATTAGCATTTCCATTACTTAGAAAACACCACAACAATGAATAAAATATTGCAGTATTTAAAATTTATTATATATAAGGTATAGGGAATGTTATTTGTTCTACCTCCTTTCTGGAGTTCAGACCAAGAGATGATACATATTTGCACACATTTGCATTACTAGCTAAGTGAGAAACAAAGCAGCAGTTTTACTAACATGTACAGTTACTGAGTACGGCTTCTAAGAGCCCACAACTGAGGCCCAAATTGGAACTCTTTGTCCCCTAAACTGCGAACACCATGCCTACAGCCCCTTGGTCAGAGATAGGTGGAGCACGGTGAGAATGACTGCCTATTCTGCATAAATGGGGTCAGGGCTGGAAGTAGGTTAGGATTTGTCATGCATGTCTACTGCATGAAATTCACAAGCAAAAGAAGCAAGTGATGTCAAACACAAGGCAAATATCTTTAGCACCCTGATGTCACTCACTGGGAAAATGTAACCCAATCAGTGCATGTAGACACTCAGAGTAAACCCTTCTTCCTAACAGAAGAGAGAGTACAGAGGGATGCAAGTGTTCTTTGAAAACTTCCTTAAATGAGGGTAGCTCATCTCAATGTGGAAACCAAACAGGAGGCATTTCCCCAACATTAGCAATCAGGAATATCTGGTTTCTTTCTACATTTCTGGATTGGGGGATACCACCAAAGATCCTTAGAAAATCCTGTGTAGCAGATCAAGCCATTTGCTAAATGACAATTCTTTTATCACATGGACAAAGAGAGATATTATAAATTGCCACTGGTAGCTCTTTTGTAACATTTATATTAGAGAAGACAAGAAGCCTGCCTCTCACAACTCCAAATGAGAAAGAAAAGTTGTAACAGGTTTCATAAGAATGAACCTCTCCAACAAAGACAGCAGACTCACAGGCAGAGAGATAAAGAATCAGAGTGGGTTATAATTTGATTATTAGTCTTCATTTTATCTTGGGTAAAATGTAAAAGAAACAATAGTAAAAAGTATTTTTGTTTGATTATTGTTTTCCTTGGAGTTCTTAATATTTTGATATCCAAAATGCAAATAAATTCTTTCGAAGCTCAGTAAAGAGAAGGAACTTTCTTGGTCTGCAAACAATATTCCTTTAAAAAACAAGTTTGACGTAAATACATCACAAGGTAAGTTTTTTTTTTTTTTGGTCTACTGGGCCAAGTAAAGAATGAAAAGAGAATTCATCGTCAGTGTCTTTTGGTATTTTGCAATTAAGCTTACATAGGTACTTCTATTTCAGCATTTCTTGCATGTGTTTTGCCTGCAATGACTTCCTCTCCACCCAAGTTTTTATTAGTAAAACAGTAAAAGGAAGAAAAAAAATAGACTATGTGGATTCAACTCATTGGTCACTGATCGTTGATATGGTTGTATTTAACTTTAAGATTAGACATTTAAAAATTATTTTTTGTTGCACCAGGCATATTTCATAAATTTTACATTTATTAATATTTCTTTTTATTTTATTGTTCAACACTGGACTTGTTCTGACTCTAGCAGAGCATCCAAGAAACAAATTATAGTAAGTAATTTTAATGTTTTATGGTATATTAATATTATATTAAAATATAACATTTGGTATTTTTCGTTAAATTTTATTTTAGTTATCTCAGATGCAAGATGAAAGTGTGTGTGTGTGTATGTGTGTGTGTGTATCGTATATATATATAGAGAGAGATATATTACATCTCTCTTGTTTTTCTTGTTCCTATTTAAGTGTATTTCTTTAACATACTGCTCTTTTTTTCTCCTTATTTAAAATAATTTCATGGTCTTCAAGGTCTGAAATATTCAAGATACCACTTTACTTCAAGAATCAGATATGTTTCCAGATCCCTAAAAGATCAAAGTCAATGCAATAGTACTCTAAGGAATTCATTTTGTGCTCAGTTTCTAATCCTACCTTGAAACAGAGAGTCTCTGCTTTGAACCAGAGTTATGAGAAAGGGGGTTTGAAATGAGGAAGGTAAGATATAATACATTGTCTGAATTTCATGTTTCACATTCATTAACTTTTAACTTGTACTTTTTCGGCTGATGGTATGTTGATCTTGTCTGCCAGGAGCAAGAAAAATATGAGAGATAATTTTTTAAAAAATATTTCAAATTGAATTGAATAAGTGTGATAACATTTTCAGACTATCAGCTTGGAGTGAAAGTGTGAATCCAGGAATGAGGACATGAGAAATTCTTAAACCAGTTTGAAAGAGGACTGGGGGATATGGATGAGAATTCAGTGAACAAAATGATGGCATCTTATCTAGACACAAAAAAAAATCTGTGCAGATTTGCTCTAATTTGCAGTAAAATTGTCCTCAAAGCAATAACTAACAGTAACAGGGGCAGCAACTGTAGTGAACCAGCCTTTGTCATGCTTTGATACACAGCAAAGATTTGCAGATATGTTGATCAAATCCTCTCCTGACAATATACATTGCTATGCTTTGAATACCATGCAAGATTTCGTATCACAATCACAGTTTTCCTGTAAGTTAAATAATATTTTCTTTCAATTACATTATATTTGTAGAATATCTGTACATATTGGGTGTGCCAAAGTATTGTAAACTCAGTAGATAATTACACTCTTGCTTATATTGTAAGATGCAAATTTGTCAAATAATAGTTGTGTTTTATAAAAGGAAAAGCTGGAATACAGATCAAAAGTTCTCTCTTTATTAATGTCTTTCATGTAGGATTTTTTCTAAGTATGAGATGGGGAAATGTGGGTGAAAAAGTGAAATTCTATGAGTAGACAAATAATTTGACTTATACTGTGATTGTAAGAGTAAAGTTATCTCAGGAAGGGAGAAAAGAGAGGACACAGGGGAAGGGAAGGGAAAGAGAAGAAAAAATGTTATAGGACAATCTAGAGATGAACAACAGTGATCTTTTTAAAAACAGGACCATAACTTTATTCAACCTTATAATACTTTGAATAAATAAAAATGTATTATTTACTCAGTGGCTAACATGAACTTTGAGAGTTGAAAAGGGATTAGGTAATCCCTGAATCTCCCAACTCAGTAATCACTGGCATCATTTGGCATTATTTTAATTATTTAACAGCAATATAATCAACCACTCCAGATTAACATCTTTTATTTACTCCACTTCTTACTCTATTTAATCTCTCTTGTAACAGAAGAACATGTTTTTCATGTCATTGACACAGAATTAAATCAAGAGCCAAAACATACAACATCTCATTAGCTTACAAGAGGTTTCCATCCCTATCAAATCAATTGGGAAAAAAGAATCAATGGTTAGGAACTCTAGTTCTTTGACTGTGATTTCCTCTCATAATAAACCATCTACTCAAAATATCCTGTATTTTTGAAATGGGAAACGTGTTTCACTCCAAAGCATCTACAAGGTTATACTTGAGAAGTGTTTGTACAGAGTGTGTCTGCATTTGTTTTATCAATTGAGTTAACAGTGAGACTGATACTAAATTGAAGGTTGAGATATTAAATTGATATTGAGATATTTAAATGACAAAATGGTTAAAACACTTGTGGGAAGTCATCTGTATAAGAAGTGTAAAGCCCTGGTTTGAGGCAAGCTTACTTGAAAAGTTTGCCTCCAGTCTCCTGAGCTTCTGCTACTTTTCCTTATCTATTATGCTATCTTCTCTGATCCAGCTTGCTCATCATCACAATATATATTTCTTTACCCTATTGAGGTCAGACACTTCCATTAGGAAATTATCTGATTTATATAGTCACACTAAGGTATATTTCAAGGATTAGGTTTTTATTAATCAACATTCCTAGAAGTATTTGCATCAAGAAATACAAGCTTTAGGATAAGGAAATTTGAAGCATTGTAGGTGACAGGGTTGAGGAACTGGGTAGAGGCAGTGACAGAGAAGAAGAAATACTAAGTGGTGGCTCCAGGTGCATTTCACAGAAATGATGACTAGAACATGTATGCAAAGACTTTAGAGATCTCAGAGCTGTTTTTTAAATACATCTAGAAATTGAGGTAGTGTGTATAGCATAAAGAATCCTTCCAAAATAGCAAATATGACAGCTCAAAGGCATACTGCACTAGTATCTGTTGCCTAAATCAGAGTTTGGCTTCTGAGACTGATAACATTTCCTATTGCCAGACACTGTCAAGAGTTTCCTTTGTAAATCTAAATGTCATCATTTAAAATGAGCTATAATTTCCTACTCAAACTCCCACAGAGGCTTTGGCCTTGATAAATAATCATTTGAAAGAAACCAGTTTTATTCTCAAGAGATTTAAAAGCTAACAAAGATGAATAAGGTAAGTAAATATTTACTGATGTTTTGGAAACCAGAAAGCAAGCTGAGCCTACTGAGTGGGTAGATAACACGAGCATGATAATAATATGACATTAAGGTTTTTGAGTTACACGAGATATTGGATTTTCTGTTTGCTTGATTTACTATGTTTGAGGAATTCTAATTTTTTACTCAAGGATCATTTTCCTATTTATGATTACATGATCTCTTTAATTAGTAACAACACCTTTGCTACTCCATGAAAAGTTCACAATATAATGGAACAAAATGTAGAAAATCACAAATACACAGAAACACACCTGACCCACACACAAACTCGTAAATGACTAAAGCTCTGGAGTGCTTCACAAAAATACTTGATGAGCAGAAAGGGAAAGAATTAGCAGGTCAGGAATAGAAGCCAAAGGAATTGTTTACTGCAGTGACTGATGTGAACGGGAAAAGAAAGACAATATTGACCAGGTTTCATGAAGGAGTTGAGTATTAATTGGGGAATTTTTATTTTATTCTTCCACCCTAACATGAAAGTCCATAAAATTTATTATAATTTTGTAAATGGTTATAATTAGTCTTGTATTTAGTTTTAACACAGTAATTACTCATTCTAAAAAACAGGGATTTTTTTCTCATTTATGAGATTTAGTAGGTTAAAAGTCTTTCTCCCTTATTGACTTTTCAAGGTATCTAAAATTCCAAGCTTCAGACCTATGCACTTACTTCTCTACTTGACATCTCCACTTAAATGTCTTTAGGTAGATGATGGATAGATAATAGACAGATGATAGATAGGTAGGTAGATAGATAGATAGATAGATAGATAGATAGATAGATAGATAGATAGGTAGATAGATAGATAGATAGATGAAGAGGAGATTTATTATGGGAATTGGCTCACATGCCATTCACTGAGAGAGATGACACCAGGAGAGAATCAGCAATGAGATAAAAGTTACAGTTTTAAGGACCGGTCATATTGAATTTGAGGTTCAATATGAGTCTCAAATTCAAGTGTCATTCTAATTACTGTTTCTTCTGCTTAGGACATCTCTTACATGCTCTTACACCATATTGAATTCTTCAAATTCGATGCATATGCCATATCCAATGCATATGCCATTCACTGAGAGGTGACACCAGGAAAGGACCAGATATGAGATAAAAGTCATATTGAATTTGACCAGCACAAAATCAATTTGAATTTGATTATGACCAGTACTTAAAACTGTAACTTTTGTCTCATACCTGGTCCTCTCCTGGTATCACCTTTCTCAGTAAATGGCACATGCATTTGACTGTCATCCTTGACATCTCATCCCTTGACACTCTCCATCACCAAGCCATTGATACTATCTCTAAAGTACCTTTTTAAATTTGTGTACATCTCTCTCTCTCTTTCTCCCCACTGTCACCACCTTAATTCAAATAACAAGGTCTCCTACAGTAGCCTTCTGATCAATTTCCAAGACTAGCCCTGCACACTACAATTGATTCTCCCATACAGCAGTCTCTGTGAGCTACCTCAAATACAAATCTCATCAAATTGTCTCTCTTCTTAAAACTCTTAAAAGGCAACGCATAGCTCTTAAGATAAAGAACAGACTCCTTAACATGCCCTCTGATGCTCTGAGTGAGGCAGCCCCGGATCAGCTCTGCCCTGGCCTACTTGCCTGCTACTTTGGTCCTCATATTCTTTATTCAAACTTACTGGCTTCCTTGAGATTTTTAATATATCGTGATACTTCCACTGTAGGGCCATTCCACTTACTGTTTCCTCTGCCTAGGACATCTTTTACATGTTCTTTCACTTAATAACTTATAATTTTCTCTCAAATTTTCCCAATATCTCTTCCTCAAGAAATGTTACTCTGTCTTGACAAATTGGACCACATTCCTATGTCTTTAGTGACACTTAAAACTATTTTTAATCTGTGTACTTTCTTGGGTATTGCCTACCTACCACACAATAAGTTTCATAAGGGCAAGGACTATTTCTGTTTTTGCTGGTTTTTCTCTTGAGCATTCGGTTCAATGATTAGCAAATACTGGATACTCAAATGTATTGTGGAATGAATGCAAGAGTGTATTAATAAATGGATCGATGGATAATTGAAAGAAAGAACACTGCCTTCAGATGTCAAATATCTAAAGTCATTAAACCAACCATTTACCAGGAAGCAAGAAAGATCCTGAGTGAATGGAATTTGTTGCAATGGTATAGAAAATATAAGTGAATAACACAGAGAATATTTGCAGTCACTCTTGCTATTCCAAATAAATTTTTTTCTGAGAGCATCCTCTTCTCTGGGGAATTTATCTTTTTCTTTACTGTGTGTGATTATATGTGACTGTATGTCTGGGAGGCTTTCTCTCATTATGGGAGTTGAGGAGTCTATATCTTTTTTCCCCAACTCCATGGTATAGCCAAGGAATGAGAATATAGCCTAAGCTTGAGAAATTAGCATCCTGAGATTTTGACTTAAGCAAGAGTGATTTGAAGGTTAATTTTAGTGACAACTTGGATAGGCTAAGGAATGAATAGATAAAGCTCATAGAATGTTATTTCTGGGTATGTCTGTGAGGGTGTTTCTGGAAGAGATTAGCATTTGAATCGGTGCACTAAGTAAAGAAGTTCTGCCCTCACCAATGTGGGGTATTGACATCGTCTGATCCTTTGAGGGCTCAAATAGAATAGAAAAAAAGACAGAGGAAGGAAGACTGCTCTCTCTCTTTGTACTAAGATATCCATCTTCTCTTGAACTTCAGTGCTCCTACTTATAGGACCCTGGGGCTCTGGTACTCACACCAGTGGATGACAGGACTCTGACCTCAGACTGGAAGTTACACTATTGGCTTTTCTGATTCTCAAGCTGTAGAACTTGGACTGTATTATACCACCAACTTTCCCGGTTCTGCAGCCTGCAGATGACTATTGTGAAATTTCTCAGCCTCCATAATCATGTGAGCCAATTCCTACAATAAATCCCCGTTCTATTCTGTTCTATTCTGTTCTGTTCTATTCTATTCTATTCTATTCTCAATCAATCAATAATCTGTCTGTCTGTCTGTCAATCTATCCATCTACCTATCTATCCTGTTGGCTCCCTTTCTCTGGAGAGCCCTGTCTAATCTAAGCCACAAAGGCAAAGAGAATGGCTGAAGGTCATTCATCTGGATAGCAATGTTAGAGTGTCACCCTGAAGACACTATTCTGACTGCGAGATGACAGCTTTGTTTCCTGTTCATCAGTTTGACAGATCTCCTTTGTTCCTATACATTGCCAAACCCAATTGTCCATCACTGATTGATTCTGGGAACGTTGACTGTTTTTGCAATAAGTTTCTCCTTGCTTAATTTACCAGAGTCTGTTTCTGTTGCTTACAACCAAGAACTCTGATGCAGACAGGAAAACAGGAGGCTTTGGAAGTCCAGAAAAGAGTATGAAAGCACCCAACAAGCATCTATGAAATTTCCACTGTTGTTGAGAATATAAAGGAAAAAAAAAATGATTCCTACTCTTGAAAGACAGGTTTTGAAGGAAAACAAATACAGCACCCACAGATACCTGCCATCCCAGGGAAAACAGAATTGGAGCAAAAATAGAGTGACACCAGGGAAGCCACTATTAAGTAACCATTGCCTGAGGGGTATTAAATGTGTCATCCCAGAGGTAGAAAAGCAGAAAGATATTTCATCCCAGAGGTAGAAAAGCAGAAAGATATAAGTTCAGTGGATGATAAAGTAACAATATACATAATTTACCTAGACTTTTCAATTGTGTTTAGAGCAACTGTCTTTTAGGATTTATGCATATTTCATAACAGTTGTTTATCACATACATATGGAAAAAGTGGGGGAAATAAAAAAATCATTTCTATGGGGAAAATAAAAAAATCATTTCGATCACACAGGATGTCATAATTATGACTGATGAGAATATTTAAAATGCAATGTGTTTATTCATAAACTATATATCTATAAGGGACTTGCCCCCAGAATATATAAAGAACTCATAAAATTCGATAATAAAAGTCAAACAACCCAATTTAAAAATGGACAAATGATCTGAATAAACATGTCTCCAAAGAAGATATGCAAATGGCCAATAAGCTCATAAAAAAACACTCAAAATCATTAGTTATTAGGGAAATGCATATCAAAATGACAATGACATACCACTTCACATTCAATAGGATGACTCATCAAAATGATGACAATAGCAAATGTTGGCAAGGAGGTGGAGAAATTGGTGCTTCCATAAACTGCTGGTGGGAATGTAAAATGGTGCAGTCATTTTGGAAAACAGTTAGGCAACTCTTCATAATGTTACACATAGAGTTATTATATGACTCAGAAATTTCACTCCTAGATATCTACCCAAGAGAAAGGAAAAAGTTTTCACAAAAAGAACTTGCACATAATGTAAATAGCAGCATTCTTCATAACAGCCAAAAAACAGAAACAACCCAAATTCCCATCAACTGATAACAAATTGTGGTATATCAATACAATAGAATGTTATCTGGCAGTAAAAAGAAATAAAGTACTGATACATACTACAGCATGAATTAATCTTGAAAATATTATGTTAAGTGAAAAAAAGCTGGGCACAAAAGACCTCATATTGTACGATTCCATTTACATGAAATGTCCGGAATAGGCAAATCCATAAAGACCAAAATTAGATTAGTAATTATCAGGAGCTGGGGAGAGGATAAAAATTGAAAGTGACTACTAAGGAGCATGGGATTTCTTCTGAGTGCTTAAAATGTTCTAACGTTAGACTGTAGTGGTTGCACATTTCTAGGAATATATTAAAAACCACTGAAGTGTACACTTTGAAGGAGTGAATTTCATGGTACATGAATTATATCTCAATAAAACTACTATAAAAAACAAATGAAAGGTACTAATAAGTGCAAAGCTATTAACATGTACTACAACATGCAGGAGAGGCATGAACTGGGAAAGGGCTGGGGCAGGTAAGGCTTCATGGGAGAGATGTTAAATCATGAATGACTTGTCTTTCACCCAACCTTACCTGTCAACACGTAGAGAGTCAGTTCTATCAGGCTTTGGCTGCCCAGATACATAAATATTAAACAATAATTACTGTATTGAGTTTTGAATGGAAAATATGTTCCAGAACTCTCAAGCATGTCAATCCCAAGAGATTAAGCTTCAGGCAAATCCAATCTCCACAGCCAGATCTCTAATAAAGGTCACTAGTCCAGTTTACACCTGAGTTTATTCAATGACGTATTTTTTTCTCTATCGAGACTCACAAGCACAAGAATTGCCAAAAGACAAGAACCCCTCAAACAACATTTTATTCTCACAGGATGTTGAATGTGTAGATGTTAGAATCCACTTCACTTATCTTGTTATTCACTGTGTAACCAAAATAATCCAGGTCTCCAAACGCTTGTTCACTTACTCGAAACCTAAACAATATTAAACAGCACACTAAAGACAGGAAGTGCCTTCTGAAAATTGCTGCAGTTTTCAGCACTTTGCCACCACATTCAAGCTTTCACAGGAAAAAAAAATTTAAGTGCCTCTTTTACCAATTCATATATCCAGAAATTATACCAAGAAATTTGCAGATTCCTTGTCTTCCCTTTACAGAATATTTCTGTATAAAGTGAAAAAATGTTTTAGACTGTAAGTCTTAGAGTTCATACCCACCACTAGCCTAGGAAACAGTTTCTATGGTACTACTGGTTACTTGTTAGTACCATTCAGGCAATGAATAAATAACATGGAAAACAATGCAAAACACAATAGGATACTACAGTGGAATTTTTGTTGTAACCTAGGAAACTAAAAGCTTGCCAATCATTTCTCTTTGTGTGCAACTAAATCAAAGAGAACATGACAAAAATGTATTGAGGGGGAAAAAAACCCCTTCACCACAGATTATATCTAAGTCTTATGACCTTAGCATTTACGGCAAAAGATACATCGTGTCAAAGACCATTTTGACCTGACCACAAAAGAGGAGTAAACTACAGAACAGGAAGAAATGTATCTTAGCAATAAAGACTCAGTGACCAATCCTTGAATGATATCCAGAAATCCTATTTTGTAATTGCATAGAAGTGTGCTGAATCAGAGTTGAGGTTAGCCTGTAATGATATACTAGCACAAAGGAGGTGATCCCCACTTTTCCACTGACTTACTAAGGTAGACTGTGTATCAACCTTTACCATCAGTATCAGTCATTCTCTGCTCTGTATGAATCTCCATTGCATGCGAAGAGTAGAAAAACAAGATCCTGAAGGGTTTGGGGTGGTAAGGAGCAAGAAAAAGCCTTTATGACAGTCTGCTAGCCTGGTAGAATATCTAATATTAATTTCCCATTAACATTTGCTTTGTATTATTTTAAAAAATTATTGGAGGTTATTTTACTTTGGTGAATTAAATACACCTTAAGGGTACAGTATCATCAGTTTCAACAAATGGATACATTCATATAACTCATATCCTATCAAAACAGAACATTTTCATGACCCAAAGAAATCATTTTCTAGGCAACCTCTTCCTGCCCAGGAGCAACTTTGTTCTGATTTCTATCACCATAATAGATTAATTTTTCCTGTTCTATGACTTCATGTGAATATATTTTTTACTGTAAGAATTCCTTCACTCTGTATAATTTTGTTGTGTCTATAATTTATTCATTTTGATAGCTGAATATTATTCCATTATATATTTGTTTATTCATTGCTTTGTGGATGGCAATCTAGGCTATTTCTAGTTTTAGACTCTTATAAATAAAGCCACTGTGAATGTTCTTGTACACATTTTTATAAACACATATTTTTATTTCTCTTGAATAAAAACCGAAGAAGGAATGTGGGTCACAGGGGAGAAGTATGTTTAACTATTTCAGAAATTGTCAGTTTTTCAAAATGATAGTATCATTTTACACTCCCACCTAGAAATGTATGAGGGTTCTAGTCACCTTACACTTTGTCAACATTAGATTGTGATTGTTAGTCTTGTTTCATTTTAGACATTTTTTCATGTTATCTATCCATTTTGTAGATGTGTAGTGGTCTCACATAGTAGTTTTAATTTGAATTTTTCTAAGGATTAAGGACATTGAACATGTTTTCATGCATGTATTGGGCATTTGTATATCTTTCTTTGAGAAGTATCTGTTCAAGTCTTTTATTCATATTTTTACTTGGTTGGTTGTCTTTTAATCATTGAAATGTGGAAATTGGTTTTATATTATAAATATCATCCCTTTTATCAAATATATGTGTTGAAAATATTTTTCTCCCAGTCTGTGGCTTCCATATTCATTTTCTCAATAGTGTCTCTTGATGAGCAGAAGCTTTAAATGTTGATATTAATTTTTTTGTTTTTTTCTTTTAAGTTTAGCTTTATTTCGGTGTCAACTCTAAAAAATGTTTTCCTAGCACAAAGTTGCAAATATATTATCCTATGTTTTTTCTAGAAGCTTCATAGTTTTGACTTTTGCTTTTATGCCTATTATTCATTTCTAATATATGTATGACTTGAAGCAGAAATAAAGTTCTTTTATTTTTTCCATGTATATGTTCACTGGTTCCAGCACCATTTATTGAAAAATTAAACAAACTTTTCTTAAAAATTTGTTTTGTTTCTTCAAGGTTTCCTGAATTTCTATAGAAATTTTATAATTACATTCTCAAATTCTGCTTTTAAAAAATTGACTACGATTATGGCCACAGAGAATCAATAGATAAACCTGGGCAATGTGAAGGCAATTGAGCATTATAACAATATTGAGTCTCATAATTTGTGAACATGGTATGTTGCTTCATATATTAGCACTTTCTTTAATTTCTGTCATCATGTTTTATAGTTTTTAATATAAAGATTTTACACAACTCATTAAATTTATTTCTAAGTATTTTATGTTTTTTGATGTTATTGAAATGCTATTTTTATCTAATATTTGAATTTTGGGAATGTAGAAATACATTTTTGTATTTTGATTTTTATACTAAAAATTGCTAAATATATTTATTAGTTCTAGTATATTTTATATACTTTACTCAGGAGTTTCTACATGTACAATTATGTTATTAATGAAAGAAAGCAAATTTATTGTTTTCTTTTTATTTTGTAAGTCTTTGATTTGTTTTTCTTGCCAATGGTACTAGATAAGGCCTCTAGCACAATTTTGAATAAAATTTGTAAAAGTGGGAACCTTTAAGAAGAATGACAAGACAAACCATATACTAGAAGAAAAGATTTGCAAAAGACGTATCTGACAAAGGACCGTTACTCAACATACACAAAGAATTCTTAAAATTCAATAATAAGAAAACACACAACCCAATTTAAAAAATGAGCCAAATACCTGAACAGACACTTCACCAAAGAAAATAAGCATATAAAAGGTGCTCCACACCGTATGATATTAGGAAAAGGCAAATTAAAACAACAATGAGATACTACTACAAACCTATTAGAATGGCCAAAAATCTAAAATGGTGACGTCATCAAATGCTGGCAAGGCTGTGGAACAAGAAGAATGCTACTGAAAATGCAAAATGCTACAACCACTTTGGAGGAGAGTTGGCAGTTTCTTACAAAACTAAACATACTCCTACAATACAATCAAGTAGTCACACTTCTTGGTGTTTACCCAAATGAATTGAAACTTATGTCTGCACAAAAATACGCACACGAATGTCTACAGCAGCTATATTCACAATTGCCAAAACTTGGAAGCAACCAAGATATCCTGCAGTAGGAGAATGGATAAATAAATTAGTACATACAGACAATAGAATATTATTCAGTGATTAAAAAGAAATATCCTATCAAGCCATGAAAAGACATTAAGGAAATTTAAATACATATTACTAATTGAAAGAAGTCAATCTGAAAAGACTACATACTACATTACTTCAACTATATGACACTCATTAAAAGGTAGGACTATGGAAACAGTAAGAGGATCAATGATTGCCATGGATTGAGGGAAGGGGATGAATAGGCAATAGAACTATTCTGTGTGATAATTGATAATTTAATGGTGGCTACATCACATACATTTGTCAAAATTGATAGAATGTACAATAGCAAATCATTCTCCTGCCTCAACCTCCTGAGTAGCTGGGACTACAGGCACCTGCCACCATGCCCGGATATATATAGATTTTTTTTTTTTTTTTTTTTTTTGGTATTTTTAGTAGAGACAAGTTTCACTGTGTTAGCCAGGATGGTCTCGATCTCCTGACCTCGTGATCCTCCCACCTCAGCCTCCCAAAGTGCTGGGATTACAGGCGTGAACCACCACGCCCAGCCATCTCTGTAGCTTTCTTTCCATTTTTCTATAAAGCTACAATTACTCTAAAAAATAAAGTATATTTTTAAAAAGTGGACAACCATGCCTATTTCTTCTCTTTGAGGAAGTGCCTTTGGCATTTCACAATTGAGAATGATATTAGCTCTAGCATTTTTGTACATGCCTTTTATTAGACTGATAATTTTTCCTTCTTTTTATTTTGTGGAGTTCCTATCATGAAATGCAGTTGAATTTTGATAAACGTTTCTTCTGCACCTGTTGAATTATCATACAATTTTTCTCCTTAAATTAATATGTAAATCACATTGTTTGATTTTAATGTTAAACTAAAAATGTATTATTCTTTTTCTATATTGCTGTATTTGATATGCTTATAATTTGTTGAGAATTATTGTGTATATGTTTGTAAGAAATATTAATTTGTAATTTTTCTTTTGTTGTAATGTCTTTAGTTCTTTTGGTATCAGAGTTATACAAACTTTATAAAATTAGGTGGAAAATATTACTTCTATTATTCTTCATCTTCTTTTTTACCTTTAGTTAGAACTTTATAAAAAGCCTCCTACCTTTGCAATCAGGAACTCTAGTTCTGGGTAATGGTGATGAGTGTATGAGTTTTAAGACGTAACAGTCTTGCCATACATGTTTTTTAAAAGTATATTCCTCTTTCATTTGGGGATGTGTCTTTCATGTTTAGTTGAAATTCTAATTCTGCTACTCATTTAAGATCAGTATGACACACACATGCACACACGCACGCAACACACGCACATTATTTAAGCACGTTGCTTTCAAAGTTTGTCTCTGCTGGTATAATAAATGTCACCATTTGTTTGGTTTAAAATAGCTTCTTCCTGAAAAGTATTTTAATTATACAAGTCCTAAAGATATATTAAAGTCTCTCAGAAAAAATTTGTCACCAATTACAAAAAAATAGACCACACAGATGCTGTTTACATGCATTATAAATTAATATTGCATTGAAATTTATTGTAACACTGGCATTTCTAAGTTTTCTACAAAATTCAATGTCAAACAAAATTATTGTTTAAAGAAATAAAAGAGACCTCATAAACTAGACACATTATCTTACATTTAAGTAGCAATTTTTCAAAGCACTCGGTCTCTGAGAGGCACTTTCTTAGCCAAGTTCACACAGCAGACCTGCAATTCAAACTCAGAAATTCCAACTTTACACCCAGTGTTTTTTCATATGCAATATATTCCTATTTTGAATTATTCATGAAGTATTTAAAGCTTTCAGATGCTAGAAGACTTTGTCTATCATATGCTATACTTTTCAACATCATACATAAGTTTTGGTGTATCATGCACTGATACTCTTAATCTGCTTTCCAAATGCTGCATTTGTTTCTCATATCACCTTAGGAAGCCACGTAGAAACAGGAGTACTTAAAATTGTATGTCAAAAATATCACCGACAGGCCAGGCATGTGTGACTCACGCCTCTAATCCCAGCATTTTGGAAGGCCAAGGTGGGCAGATCACTTGAGGTCAGGAGTTTGAGACCACCCTGGCCAACATGATGAAACCCCATCTCTACTAAAAATACAAATATTAGTCAGGCGTGGTGGCATGCACCTGTAATCCCAGCTACTCAGGAGGCTGAGGCAGGAGAATCGCTTGAACCCAGGAGGCAGAGGGTGCAGTGAGCTGAGATTGAGCCGCTGCACTCCAACCTAGGCAACAGAGTGAGACTCTGTCTCAAATAAAAAAAAAAAAATCAGTGATAAACTGAAACATGATTACAGCATACAGCGTGAAAGATTCCTGTCATTAATATGTAGAGAACTCATTTAACAAGGAGGTGGGAGGGATAGCATTAGGAGATATACCTAATGTAAATGACGAGTTAATGGGTGCAGCACACCAACATGGCACATGCATACATATGTAACAAACTTGCACATTGTGTACATGTACCCTAAAACTTAAAGTATAATTTTTTTAAAAAAGCACTCAACAGAAATATGGGGAAAGGTTATTCATGAAAATATTTTCAGAAGATAAGCAAATCATCAATAATCATAGGATTGAAAACTTTATCCTCACTTGTAACCAAAATAATGCAAATTGAAAAGCTAGATAATAATTTCTTACCTATAGTTTGAAAAAATGTTAAAAGAATACTAGGAGTTAATGAGGACATATTTATGAAATTGCTGTTTTAAAGTAAAAGTTCATACAAGTTTACTAGAAAAAAATTTTGCAATTTATAAAAATTTTGGAAGTTGTATGTCTTTGACCCAAAAGTTCTACTTCAGAGAATCCAGTCAAAGATAATCAGACATGTTTACTCACATACACATGTATACACACACAGAAATATGTGGACAAACATGAGAAATAGCCTAAAATATTTAGAAATAACTTATTAATTAAATGTATTCTGGTAGAACCTTGATGATAAAAAGTTATGCCCACTTGGTTATAATGTACTATTCTATTTATATAATGCCAAATTTGATTTGATAAAGTTTGTTTAGAATATTTACATCCGTACTTAACATTTGAGATTGGCCTATAATTTTCTCTTCTCTTTTTTTTTTTTTTTTTTTTTTTGATTTTGCTATTAGGTCACACTTGCTCCAAAAAATGAGTTAAACTGTTTTCCACATTGTTTTTCTTCTATGGAAAAGTTTTTGTTAAAATGGAATTACTTTTTACTTGACTGTTTGATATAAATCTCTAGAAAGCAAACTGAATATAAAAATGTCATTTTTAGATTTTGACTATTGATGAGTTTTAGTATTGGGTTTCTATTTCTTCATGAGTCAATTTTGATATTTTTTTAAAGGAATGGGCCCATCTCATCTAAATTTATTAATTGTTCACAATATCTTATTTGTTTAAAATGTGCACAGCATCTTTTCATTTTTTAATTTGTTACTTGTTCTTTAAATCTTTTTCTTGATCAATTATCAAAAGATTTGTAAAATTTATTACAACTTTCATAGAAGCAATGTGACTACTTTCATCCTTTTTATGTTTATTTTCTCCTCTGTTAATTCTGAATCTTATCTTTATTATTTCCTTTATTTTATTTTTATGTTTTTTGTAATTTGTTGATGTGAATATGAAAGAATAGATGAACTAATCACAGATAATTATTAAGATGAATATGAAAGACAACTATCATTGTCTTTTATCGCTACTATGTGCATTCAAAGATGTAGATTTCCCTCAAAATACTGCTTTAGCTATATCCCACAAGTTTTAATTTGTAATTTTATATTATCATTCAGTTTAGTCGTTTGTATATTTTCCACTGTCTTTTCTTCTTTGACTCATGGTTTATTGAGAAGTTAACTTCCAAATGCATGGAGATTCTATAGTCATCATTGATAGTTGCAAATATATGAAGATTTTCCTTTACATTTTGGAAAATATATGGCATTATTGCTAATACTTCCAAATATATTTCTAAATATACAGAGTTTCTATAGCTATCATTTGTTTTTGATAATAAGAAAACATGATTAATATTAGGTCAGAGGACATAAGTTAGTATTTCAAATTGTTAGAAACTCATTTTATGGCCCATAGTAAAGTAAACTTTTTGTAGATGTTTTATGTGTACTTGAAAAGCATGTATTATTCTGCAGTTGTTGTGCATAGTGTTCCATATTTCTATATCAGGTAACTTTTAACTTTATCATTAAAATTTTCTATATCCTTCCTGATTCTGTTTTCCCTCTTAGCTTTACCATTTACTGAAAGGGGTGTTTTGAAATCTCCCACTATGGTTCTGAAATTTTCTCTTTCTCCTTATAGTTCTGGCAGCATTGTCTTATCTATTCTGAGGTTATAATTTTACTTGCAGGCAAATTCAACATTATTTTTCTGGTGAGTTCAACCAGAAAATTTATTGTGATCATTATAAAATGAACTTATTTAATTTCTAGCCATACTTTTGCTTAAAATAGTATTTGACATGATATTGATATAGCTACATGAGCTTTCTTTTGCTTGTTGTTTGCATGATATACAATTGACTAGAAAAGATTTGTAAGATATACATCTAAGAGTTATTTAGTTTATTTAAAAATAACTTCTGGGCCAAGCACAGTGGCTCACGCCTGTAATTCTAACACTTTAGGAGGCCAAGGCAGGAGGATTGCTTCAGCCCGGGAGTTGGAGACCAGCCTGGGCAGCATAGTGAGACTCCACCTCTATAAACATTTTTCTTTAATTAACTGAGCATGGTAGCTGCAGTTCCAGTTATTCGGGAAGCTGAGGTGGGAGGATTGCTTGAGCAGGAGGTCAAAGCTTCTGTGAGCCGTGATTGTGCCACTGCACTCCAGTCTATCTGACAGAATAAGACCTTGTCTCTGAAATAAATAGAAATAAAATAAACACTTCTGAAATGTGGACAAAAGTACAACTTTTCCTTCTGTCATGGAACAACATTCATGATACATTATTGAACCAACAGGTTACAAAATACAATAAATAGCATACTGTCATGTGTGAGAGGGAGAGTGTCAATGTATGTAGGGGCATATATGCTCATAATGAGAACACGTGTTAGTGTAAAGATACACATTCAGCTGTTTTCAGTAGTTCATCCTAGGTACTTTTCTGTACTTTCTAATTCTCTAAAATGAGATTCTACTTTTTGTTTTAAAAAATGTGTTTTTAAAAAATTAAGCAATGTGGAACAGTATCAAATGCATAAAGAGAAACAAAGTATTTTTCTGAACTGGAAAGAATCATTGACTTTGGCAATAGTAATGTCTTTGACATTTTAATAAGAATAGTTTTCATGGAGGGTTTGAAGCTGAGGTCAGCTTCAGAGTAGGAAAAACCAATATTTTTAAAGCTGTGAAGGCCATGAAAGAGATAAGTATGAATGATATGTGAATGAAAAAGAAAGTTCAAATTTTATTTTTGCTTAGTTTGAGAGAAACATTAAAATGTTTCTAGACAAAGTGGAAAAAAGGAAATGAAAACAGAAAGGCCAGTTTATTGAACAAAGAAAAGGAAGGTCTCAAGAGCACAGGCAGTGAGTTGGTCTCTTAATGAGCAGAAACTGCACAGAAAAAAAGTAAGGCTTAAATTCTACAAGTTCCTTTCAAACTATAAAAGAAGAAGACCAGTAAGCTATGTTTATAGCTAAGAGGCAGACAAAACTGGTTCCAACTTGCTAATTTTTTTTTTTCTGAGAACAAAAGCAAGGTCTCCCCAAGACATGAGCTTATTAATGAAATTAGAGAAATCTAGACTATGTTTTGTTTTCTTATCTGAGTAATAGAACCAGTTCAGTTGTTGTTTGTAACTAGACTCAGGATTACTAATGCTAAAATCTCCAGTAAAATATAAAGTGTGGATGCTTTCTTTCAGCCTAGCCTAAAATGGAAATGAGCATTCATTGTTACATGGGCATTTTATGTAACTTCCCTTAATTTTCACCCAAAAGCAGCCATTAAAAAACAATTCATAATAATATTTAGCTGATTTTTGTGTGTTTTTGTTATAAAGAAGTTGTAACTAAAGACATGAAACTTTGTGAAGAGAAACAAAGGGAAGCGAAGAAATAAAAATATTTCATATTCAATAATAGGTATATATACTATCTGAGTTTTTATATATGATTTACACTACATATGTATATATTTTATATATTTCATGTATAATGACACTAAGCTTATAAGGAGAAGTTTATTTACCAAAGCTCACAAGCTAGTAAGTACAAGTGCTCGAATTTTGCTATGGAATCTATACAGTTCCAACTCTGCCAGTCTCGCTACTAGCCTGATTTTCCAATGAATAAAACTAGTTGCTGATTTTAGAGCTCAGTCTTTTAGAATTGTGAAGCCAGCTGATAAGTCTTTATGGAAAATGGGTAAAGAAAACTAAGAGCAAACTAAGAGACGTATTTGTTTTTCAGTAAAGAAAGCAGGCCTGTCTCCTCAGGTTTGCCACATACTTTTAATGGGACCTTGAGCAACTCATAACCTTCTCCAGACCTCAGTTTTCTCATCTAAAAAATGAGGGACTTTAACCAAATGACTTCTAAGATTCCTTTCTAGTTCCTAAATGCAGAGTCTCACCACAGCTACTTTCTGCATTGAAGGCGCAGCCTGTTTCCAGCACTTTACGTAGTTCTTAAGATTCCTCAAGATAGAGGGCTTACCCACAGCGTCTAGAAAGCAAAACAGGGCAAGATGCAGCCTGACAGGTCAGAGATCTGGCTGCAACCAGTCTTAAGCAAAACATATCTGACAACCAATCCAAGTTAGGAACCACATTTATCAGTATGGGTTCCTTTTTGTGCAAATGATTTTTTCACTGCATAACCCTATCCTGTTTTGGGGTATGCATTCTGTTGAAATTATCTTATGAGATTGTAATGTAAATAACATAATTTTTAATTTGTACGGCAGTTGTGAGATATATTTTACAGTACATTTTCCATTCTAAAACACAGTAAGAAGCTTTAAAGAAAGCGCATATTGTGGACTTAAGATGAGCATATACACATACATTGAATCATAGACATTGTATCAGAACATGGCAATGGATCATCCAGTCCACACTTCTCCCACGTCAAGGGAACCGACTCGTGCTCACACACCAGAGCACTTCCAGATGACTGGCAGCACAAGAAGCCTTCCTCCAGAATCTCTACCTGTGACTTGCTGTGGGGGCCTGCCTCTCACTGCAGGGAAGGCAAAGCAGGAAGAAATTACACAAAAGAGCAAGGGCTGTAAGGAGAGCATCCCTTCTTCCAAGTCGGCAGCAGGTCCAAAGAGTGTTTTAAAAGTGCCCAGGACATTGTGAGAGTACAATCAACTCCCTATACCAAGACAGTTTTGTTGTACTGGTTCTCCTAAGATGAAATCTTTCCATCCTCTTTTCCAAATATGCTGCCCAAATAGTTCCCTTAAATATTTTTAGTTCCAGTTTCACTGTACTCTAATAATAACATAATATTCAACCATTATATTTTCTGTTGATACTGAATAATGTAATGAATGGTTTTCAAGCAAGAAGATCTTGTGGATGGAGTCTATATCAGGCCCTGTATTACACAAATGAGCAAAATTGTGTCTTTTCTTCATTCTTAAGTTTGGCTTAGCTATTGCTACATGTGATAAATCGATGACATGTTTGGCTGTTTAATTTTACAAATTCATGTAATAAACTCTGATAGGACAGAAAAAGAATGCAAATTGTATAGTCTATTCTGATGCTTTTTAAGATGTAAAGATTAGATAACTCATATCTTGAAGTGTAGTCAGGTACACTGTGGATAATTATAGCAAGATGCAGCATTCTTTGAATGGCCAAAAATAGTAATTCTCCCCATGTACTAGAGTGAGGCAAGTAGGAAGTCTACCCTGGTAGGTAAACAAGCAAACAAACACACAAACAAAAAACTAAAATAGATGGCCAAAGAAAAATAGGAGATAGTTCAAAGTTAAGCAGTAAAAAGACAGAATCAACTTTGTAAGAAAGGGCTGTTATTCCCATGTCTGATGTAGCACACAGAACTAGATACCTACAGGATGAGGTGTAACTTGGAAGTTCAGCAAGGAAGACTCATGCGTTACATTCATTTTGTCAGATTCAGGCAGAGGGAAGTGGGGAGTACCCAGGGAGAGAAACTGGGAGGACCAAAGGAAGTTCTCAGCCACAAAGTGACTTCAGCACTTGGCGGTTGTCAGAATTTGGAAATGCAGTGGGGCTGGATCGCAGCAGAAGACTGTTACAGAGAACAGGAACAAGGGCAAGAGTAATGCCAGCAGAAAGCGATAGGTGAGTAGGCTATTTCTTTGGTCCCTTCTGCTGACAACCAGGATGAAATGAGGGTCTAGGTAGTTTCAACTCTATGGAGAAGAGATCTGGCAAACTAGAAAACAAAGAGAGCAAAATGGAGGCACAGAAAGCTAAAGAGCAAGTTATCAAGATAAATAAAGCGACAAAAGAAATAACCTGGGCCCAGATTCCATCTCTAATAATTTTTTTTTAACATCACCAAGCTTTCACTTGATTTATAAATAAAGTGTTTTACTTTGGAAGGTAACTATCTCTTTTATTATTCTAACTAACAATATCAAATTTGATGAAGATTTTTTTCTGCGTATTTACTGTTTAAAAAAGCAACAGTTTGAGGATTGGTTTTAGCTACATATGGCCTGAAAAGCAACAATAATTCATTTAGAATAAAGCAAAATGAATTATACCTATCTTCCAATTTAATACTTTACAAGAGAAGTACAGTGGTTTTACACAATTCATTTGTGAACATAAAGAAGTATATCTGTTCAATTTCAGCTAGACTAGCAGTAAGCTACTTGCTCTTTATATGTTTTATTCTGCCGATTTATTCAAGAAAAACTTACCAAGAGCTTACTATGAGCTGGATGCTTGGGGTACAGAAGTGAGCAAAACAAACACTCCTGCTGTCATGCAACTTTCATTTGAATAGGAAAAGATGGTCAATAACCATGGATATAACAAGTATTTATTTAGTATTAGAAGACGTAGGAGTGAAAAGTTGTGCTAACCTTTTCATGGCTGACACACCTATAACAAGAGACACCTTAACATTTATTTAATCAACATTTATGTGTCATGAGATCCTTTAGAATGAAGACCCAAGGAGATAGATATATACATATACATATTTTTTTTGAGATGGAGTTTTGCTCTTGTTGCCCAGGTTGGAGTGCCACGGCTCAATCTTGGCTCACCGCAACTTCTGCCTCCCAGGTTCAAGCGGTTCTCCTGACTCAGCCTCCCTAGTAGCTGGGATTACAGGCATGCACCACCAGGCCTGGCTAATTTTGTATTTTTAGTAGAGACAGGGTTTCTCCATGTTGGTCAGGCTGGTCTTGAACTCCAGACCTCAGGTGATCCACCCGCCTCAGCCTCCCAAAGTGCTGGGATTACAGGCCTGAACCACTGAGCCTGGCCAAGGATACACTTTTATGTGTTGATTCAGTGAAGAAGGGAAGACCTTATAAAAGTTTGGACAAAAAAGGATATGGTCTAATACTAGTAGATTGGGTAGAGAAACCCAGCAAGGCTTATCTGTTCAGATTCTTTTCGGCCTATTTGTTGTAGCATCTCTTCCTCCCCGCTATGGGTAAGACCTTTTTGAAATAAGGGTCTTATGACCTCCTATCCAACATGGTAGGTCAGCAAACATTTTTGTGGCCAATTTCTACACAGAAAGGTAGAGAAAGATTACACAATAATTTCAGTTTTTATAGCTTGCTTTGGGGAAAAGAGGTTCTCATTTCTACCCTGCCTTGGGGAAGAAGAATTCGGATTTCTATGACTCATGTTGGGGGAAAATGAGGGGCCAGAGACAGATGGTCAGGAAAAGATCAGAGAGAGCTTTGTTCTGATGCTGTTTCTGAAGTCTTCTGATGGTCTTTAGTTAAAAGACCTCAACAAGCCAAAGTATGTCACTTTATCATTTGTGGGGATCAGAAAATGATATGCCAAAGTATGTCACATCATTTTCTGAGCCCCAACAAAGATAATTAGTGCTATAGGAAAAAAAAATAGAACTGAATGGGGTAAGGGTGATCATGAGTGTGATGTGGGGGGTAGGTAGTTTTTAAGAGAATCCCCAGAGCAATCTCAAGTAAACTCAATGATAAAAATTGAGCCAAGGTTTAAAAGAGGTAAGGGAGTTAGCCAGTAGACCTCTGAGGTGGCAGGTGTAGTTTGTTCAAGAAACAGAAAGGAGACCAGTGTGACTGGAGTGGAGGGAGCAAAGAAGAGGGAGAGAGGAAGAATAATAGAAAAGAAGATCTAATTTCAAAAGTAATGCACACAATCAAAATGTAATTTACATTGACCTGAATCTCTAAAATCAATCATTGCACCTAAATAGACATGTATTATGGAAAGCAATACTACAGATCAATATAGCATTTGCTGAAATCTTAAATTTATGTGTTAAGTTGGAAAGCTACTTGGGAAAGGGGGAAGAGGAAGTTCATTCGATCATCATAAGTAGTTTAACAGAGCTGAAAATATTTTGATATATCTACCAATCATCTCTCTGTTATGAGATAAATAGTTATGTCTCCCCAAAATTCATATGGTAAGACCCTAACCCCCAATGTGATGGTATTTGGAGGTGGAACATGTGGGAGATAATTAAGTCTAGAGTAGGACAGGAAAGTGGGACCCTGATGATGAGATTTGTACCCTCATAAAGACAGAAGGAGACAGAGAGCTTTCTCTGCCTGTACACAAAGAAGAGGTAATGAGAGCTCACAGCATGGTGGTGGCCATCTGTCCATCTGTGCACCAGGAAGCAAGCCCTCACTAAGAAACAAATCTGTGAGTACCTTGATCTTGGACGTTCCACCCTCCAGAATTTTGAGAAATAAATGTCTATTGATTAAGCCACACATCGTAAGAGGTTCCGTTATAGCAGCCCAAGTGGACTAAGGCATTACTGTCTATTTCCTTCTAATATTCCAAGGTAGCAGATATCTATCTGTTCACCTACCTGTCACACTGGAAGAGACTGTAAAAGAACAAAGACACTAGATCTGCAACATTTTAAATGAAACTGGGATGCACTAATCTGCATCTATTTGATGCCTCAAAGACTCAAATAGCAATTTCAAGAATAGGAAAATAGAAAAGTATCATTCACTAGAAGCAAAGATACACCTACTCATGCTTGAGCAAGTAGCTATGTCTGCTAATGCCTGTTTAGAGGTTAGGTGGTTTCCTTCTGTTGTTTCTTTTTGCTTAGAGCAAGCATAATAAGTTTAAATTAAATTTAATAAATGTCAACAATAAAAATAATGAATGTATCTGGAAACATTAGTGTTTATTTAAACACATAGGTGCTGACTTGCCAATTTAAAGAACACAACAACAAAATTAACCAGACTTAACTACATTGGGAATTCAACATTGGAAAAAATTGTAAGGATCTCCCCTAACGGAAAGGAATTTTTAATTAATGACTTTACTGAGCATTTTCCAGGCATTAGCTCATGCATTCTCCATCACAATTCTATGAGGTGGGTACTATTGTTGTCCTAATTTTAATAGAGGAGGAAACTGCAGCACAAAGAATTTAGGTAGCTTGTCCAAGATCACACAGGTGATGCAAAGACTGGGAGACAAATTCTACTGTCATAGGTCCAGAGGTGGACTCTTCAGCCTCGATAACAGGTATTGTGTGATTACTATGCAACTTGCACTATACTAAGTACCTTTTCATATACTATACTCTAATCCTTTCAACAAACTCTGAAACTCTAAAGTACCTAAAGATCTAAAGTAGGTACCGTTATTATATCTCTTTTTATATACATATTTTTTTTTTGAGATGGAGTCTCACCCAGGCTGGAGTGCAGTGGTGCAATCTCAGTTCACTGCAACCTCTACCCTCCCTGGGTTCAAGCAATTCTCCAGCCTCAGCCTCCCAAGTAGCTGGGATTACAGGCATGCACCACCACATCTGGCTAATTTTTACATTTTTAGTAGAGACACGGTTTCACCATGTTGGCCAAACTGATCTCCAACTCCTGACCTCCAGTGATCCACTCGCCTCAGCCTCCCAAAGTGCTGGGATTACAGGCATGAGCCACCGCGCAGGCCAATTATATCCATTTTTAGGGATTCATTAATATCCTACAGCACTTCAGCTAAGAAATTAGTAAACTTCAACTTGATCCTAGGCAGTCTGACTTCAGCACTTACCCTTGTTGCCACAACCCTATGCTGCCTCCTTACTATATTCCATCTTTTCTTGACCACAATTGCTTTTGCTACAAGGAGAACTGTCACTAAAAGCTATGTGAAACAGTGATATGGATATGGGATTTTTATTAACAAATAGATATTAGCAAAAAATAAATTACTAACTTTGAGTTTGAGGAGAATAACAGTGGGAAAATGCTTTGGGAAAATGCCAGTTTCATCCCTATCTAGCTTATGGAATCATAAGGAAAAGATGCATTAAGTCATGTAAAACCATTTTATAATCTCTAATATACTCAATTACAGTTATCTACTGAGCTAAATTCTAGTAATAATATCCACTTTTTACAAGACAGTTTTGAGAATCAAAGTAATTAATGTACGCAAAAGAACCTTGCAAACTGAGTTACAGAGAGCTACAGAATGGCAAGGACACAAAGCTTTCCTATGGAATCAAACATTGGACATAATGTAGGCTATTTATGGTGCCACAACCAGATAAGTTAAGTTATCAAGCACTAAGTCAAGAAAATGAAGGATCAATCTTTCCCTCTGCTTAGAGACTTAGATATCGTGAGATAGCTTTTAGAACAATGAAAGACACACCAGACTGCTCCAGGATAAGAACTCTCTAGGTTAGAGATTGTTAACAATATGCTCACAGTATAATAAAATGTCATAATACTCTTTGACCATTGATAGATTTGTTGAATAATTGTAGAGTACTCACTCTGCTTAGATGGTGTAAGATTTCACATTAGATCTGTAGGACATACAAAGTAGTTGAAAATTTACTGTAGTTCTTGCCCTTGTAGAAAGAAGATATGGAAAAACAGCTGAATACTACATTGTGACATAAAAATGGGAAACACCACTGAGGATTAGGAGAAAGAAAAGTTCTCTTGAAGAGCGACCAAATAAGACAAAGGTCAAAACTTGATAATTGGCTGCAGTCCTGATATTCATGTATTTCTTTTTCCAGGCCTTTTCTGAGCTAACTTCATGATTCCTTTTGGAGTCCATAAGATGAAATCCTGTTAGCCATAGCTAGTGTCATTTACAATCAAAAGATTCTAACAGTAGTAGGAAGAAACAGGGGATAGGAAAACATGTCAGGAGGCTATTGAGTATTTCAAGCTGATGACAGCCTAGACAAGTATGGATACATTGGGAAGGAAAAGAAGCTGGATTAGTCAATGATATCTGAGGCAGAATTGATAACTCGTACTGGTTGATTTGACAGGACAATATGGCAGAGATAATTGCTATATGTTCACTAAGCTGTTACACTCTTTTGAGTATGCTGATAGACCAAATTATTCAGCCCCATAGGTGCAGGTGGAGTCATTTGATTAATTATCACCAGTGAAATGTGAGTGAATGTTATGTGTCACTCCCAGTCTATGGCAACTAAGAGCAGGTATACTTTCTCCATTCTTGCTCCTGTCTACAAAGTTGGAAGAAAAGGCTCCAAGATGGCAGTGTTCTAAGATAGATGAAGCTTGAATCCTGAGCCACCAATCTATGGTTTGTGTCTTTTATTGTGAAATCATCTTCAGAACGGATTTTTTTTTTTTCTAAGGAGTCCGACATACCCCAAGTGTTTTAAATGTTGCAATCTTTTCCTGATTGATTATTCTAGAACCAGTTTTTACTTGTTTTATACAGCTAAGGTTTTACTGCACAATTTGTGTTCCATAAATATGAAGGCAGAGCCTTCAAGTATTGATTTCCCATGTTTGTTTGTTTTTTCTCCATTCAGGGCTTTATCTCTCCCTCATTGAGGAACTGGACTTTTTGATGATCTGCTTCCCTGTGGGCATCTCAGTTTTAACTGCTTACCTTCTGCATGCCCAAGCCATGTCTGCTTTCTACACATAGACATGAAAACCACAACCACTTAGACATTAAAGCAAATATTCAGGCTCAAGAGCGTCTGAAGCCAGAGGGAGGAGACATACACTTGTTACTATCAACTTTAACTGCCCTCTTCATTTCTGGCACTTTTAAAAAAATCATTCTGGGCACAGTTGTGCACATATGTACATACATGTCCATATGCATATAAGTATATGTGGATATATTTTTATATTCTATGACAAATTTATTATTATGTTTAATGTTTTTGGCAATGGGAAAGGCTCCCTATTAGACTAGTCTGCTATGTCATCAGAAACAGAAGTACAGGAAATCTCTTTTGGCCATGTTTGCTTGAAGGGTCTATCGGAATATGGAAATGCTCAATAGTTCAGTGAGCTAAACTATATGGGTCTGAAGTTTGGAAGACAGGCCTGGAATGAATACACAGATTTAGTATAAATAGAATGTGCTCATCTGGATTGACCAATAAAAGTAAGAAACGAAGAGGATAAAGATAGTGGGACTCTAAGGAAAATACGAGTGAGCAGAAAAATCAGTAATAATTAAGGGAAAGTTAGAATAAATAAGAGTGTGAAAGAGTAATAGGAGAAATCGTTTGTAATCAGTAAATCAGTTTCAAGTGCAAAGTAAACTCTCCAACTCACAGCAAAGACTTACATGAGAAATCAGAAATAACGTGGGCTTGGGCAGAAGGAGGGTTTTGGCAGTGGGAATAAATTTACTAAGGAAGATAATTCAAATATATTGGGTCATATCTGATTTCCATGACTTTCTGACAGCTACCATATGGGCTTGTGTCATTGCCAAGTGGCATTCTATTGCCGTGTGAGCATACTATTGGCTCCAGTCTAATAGAACAGAGAATGACCTCATAAATTATAAGCAGTTGTTAGATTTTCTGGTTTTTGTTTGTTTGTTTGTTTTCATCAGCCAGGCTCTCTTTCCCTCTTATTCTTGGTTATCTTCTTTGAGAACTTGAGATTAATCTGAGAATGAGCAGTAGCTACTGCTGCCCTAAGGACAGACCATCCTGCAATCCTTAGTCCATTGGAATGTTCTATTTTGTCAGCAACTGTTTCTCCTGCCATTCCTGGATGGGCCTGAATACAGAGACATTGCTTCAGTTTTACCATTTCAAGGACAGCGAGGGTCAAGAAGTAGAGATGATATCAGAAGTACTAGGTACTGCTGGAAGCACAAAGAATTTTGAGATGAATTATCTACATATATTAATAAAAAGGTTCTCAGTTATGTTACTGAACAGTTTCAACTGGAAGACAGGTGGAAAACAGACTGTAACATATGGAAGAATAAAAAAGAAGTTGAGGAAATATAGAAGACAGAAAAATGTGGCCATCTAAATAAGTCTGACTGAGAAAAAGAAAAGAGAAATACACTTGTGGCCAGAGGAGGAGATAGGGCCAAGGGTTTTTTGGTTTGGTTTGGTTTTTCATCTTGAAGATTGGTTCATTTGGACATGTCAGCAATTAAGGGGCAAGAGTCAAAAAATAGGAAAATACAGAGGAAAGGGGGACAAGCTGACAGAAAAGAATGCAAAGAGAGATGAAGAAGGGTAAGAGTACAACTTTGGGAGAGCCCCAGAATATTATTTGGTCAACCTCCTCTTCTTCCAGGAAAAACAAACCAAACTCCTGTTATAATAATATATTTCAAAGCTACTTTGCTAAATAGTCAGCTGGTTTTAATCTCTTAACTAACAGATTTTCCTAAATTTCCCTTTGACATTATTTTCATAATGAATAGGTCAGTTAATAATACAGTTTTGAGTTGTATTAGCAACTCAAAATTTGGAAACCCCCCAAATTTCCTGTTTTGAAGGATTTACTTTACAATCCTAAATTCCTGACCACTTTTCTCGTATCTGATATGTCCCTCTTGTGTAAAAATGTTGTTTAAAGATAGGTCACAATTCAAAATTAGATAAATTAGCTTAAAGGAAGAATAAGGGATTAATTTATGCTATGTATATAGTATCAGTCTTGAAGATGAAACAGAATTTAGGCTAAATGTTAAGTAAACTGGATTTATCTTTAAAAAGCACTTTGAATTAATAGAACCAATGCTATTTCCAAGAATTGAGATGTTAAAATGTCAAGTTAATTCTCAATTATTTTTTACACAATTTGAAACACAATTGAGTCAAGACTCTTAAAGGGTAAATTAATCATGCATTTAAAGCACATTTGTTTCTAGAAGATATGGGAAAATTTACATTGGTATATGGGAGATTCTGATGTTTGAGTGCATTAAAATATTTCAAAAAAAAAAAAAAACAATGTAAATATCTAACCATTTATTTAGATTTATTCCAGTGCTGCTGCCAAAATCCCATCATACCCAAAGCCACATCTTCCTTAATTGAGGAAAGCAATTAGTTTGCTAGTTTACATTAGTACCTAAGACAGGCAACTACATTAGCTAAAAGAGGAGTTGGTTTACTATCTAAAAAGTGTTTATTTTTATTATGCCAATGAAAAATCTACCTAATTAAACATAGGAAGTGACAATATTTGATAAGAACTTTTAGGCACTATGGAGTGTTAGTTTTATATTGGTATTGCATCCTTATCACTTTGCATGTTTTTCTATGTTCTTACTGGATCCTATGTATTTACTTATAATTGTATTGTCAATGTATCTGAAACGTTCCTCAGGAGCATTTTTTTTTTTTTTTTTTCGAGATGGAGTTTCATTTCATTTTTTTTGCCCAGGCTGGAGTGCAATGTCACTGTCTGGGCTCACTGCAACCTCCACCTTCAGGGTTCAACTGATTCTCCTGCCTCAGCCTCCTGAGCAGCTGGAATTACAGGTGCCCGCCACCACGTCTGTCTAATTTTTTTTTTTTTTTTTTTTGTATTTTTAGTAGAGATGGGGTTTTACCACGTTGGCCAGTCTGGTCTCAAGCTCCTGTCCTCAGGTGATCTGCCCGCCTTGGCCTCCCAACATGCTGGGATTACAGGAGTGAGCCACCATGCCCAGTCAGGAGCATGTTTTTATATAAGCTATAAAAGGAGAATTACAGGCTGCAGTATGGAGCACAAGAAAAATATCTGACCCAAACACAAAAGATAGGTGAGGCTGGGCATGGTGGCTAACACCTGTAATCCCAGCACTTTGGGAGGTCAAGGCCGGGGGATCACTTGAGGTCAGGAGTTTGAGACCAGTCTGACTAACATGGTGAAACCCTGTCTTTACTAAAAATACTAAAATTAGCCGGGTGCTGTGGTGTGCGCCTGTACTCCCAGCACTTTGGGAGGCCAAGGTGGGCGGATCACTTGAAGTCAGGAGTTTGAGACCAACCTGGCCAACATGGTGAAACCCTGTCTCTACTAAAAATACAAAATAAAAAATAGCTGGTTTTAGTGTAGATCTAATGAGTTCAATCTTGGACATTGCTATGGACTGAATTACATTCCCTCCAAATTCATATATTAAATCCCCAACCCCCCAAAGTGACTGTATCCTAAGATAGGGCCTTTATGGAAGTAGTTAAGGTTAAAGGAGATCATAAGAGTGGGACACTAATTCAATAGGTCTATGGCCTTATAAGAAGAGAGAGAGAGAGACAGAGTAAGGGGCCAGGGAGAGGGAGAGAGAGAGAGAGAGAGTAGAGAGATCTGTCATGTGAGGACACAATGAGAAGGCAACTGTCTGCAAGCTAGGAAGGGAGGTCTCACCTGAACCCAATCATGCTGACACTCTGATTTCAAACTTCTAGCCTCTGCAATTGTGAGAAAATAAATTTATTTTGTGCAAGCCACCCAGTCTATGGTATTTTGTTATGGCAGCCTGAGCAAGCAAAAATAGACATAGACCTATGGGAACCCCAAGAAGAACTACATATGTGAATCAACATTCAGAAGAGGCACTGGAATGGAGATATAGATTTAAGAGTTATCAGCACATGGGTATAAAATTAAGCCATGGAACCTAATTAGATTGACCAAGATCTTATATGTAACAAAGACAAGGCTAAAAATAAAGCTCATAGAAACATCAACGTTTAAGAAATGAGCAAAGGAAGATAAGCTAACAAAAAAAGATTGGGTGAGAAGAGTCAGCAAGGAAAAATGGAGAAATGAAATAAAAGAATATAGAGTTACAGCCACCAAGAAAAGAAATGTTTACGGATAAAGGAACAGAGGAACAACATTAAATATTACAGAGAGCTATAAGGAATAACAATTATCCATTGAATTTAATCACAAGAAGTCAGTGTAACCCTTAGTGAGAATAATAGATGTGTAAACATATAGAAAAATAGACATATAGAAAAATATAAAGAGTAAAGGAAGGTTGGGAAGTGAGAGTTGATAACTCATACAAAAGGCTGGCTTTAATGGAGAAGATACATGAGAATAAATGTAGGCAAATACGGAGTCAAGGGAAGTTTTTGATTTTAAGAAAGTAGAGATTTAAGCAAGCTTAATGCTCATAAGAAGGAGCAAATATAGAATGAATTTGAGAGAGTCAGGATCATTAATAGACAATGTCCTTGACAGATCAAGTGGATAGAAATACAGAGAGTTCAGGTAGAGAGGTTTAGGAGGAAAGACATTGCTTCTTTTAAGAGAGGAAAGAAGAGAAAAGTGAGTATGGATGCAAGTGAGTCTTTAGATTTAGAGATAGATGTTGAGAGGCTCTTTTTCGATGGCTTACATTTTCTCTGAGAATTAAGTAGGAAGGTATTCTAAGTATGAGAGGGAAGTTGAGGAGGCATTGGACAGAAGCTTACTTTGTAAAAACTCTAAGATAATAGCTCCGGAGAAGGAGAGAGTGAGCTGATCAGGAAATATGAAGAAATTCTGCGCAGAATTGCAGACTACTGCTGTGGTTAGAGATTTAAAATCAAAACAAATAAACATGGGGTAGTTTTATCGGGGAGATCACGACATTTTCTCCAGTGGCACTTATCTACAACAATCTATCACTTTATAAGTGATAGAAATATTGGATTCAGCATGTCTCAGGTTTTGCAGGTTATTTGTGACAATAGATTAGAATCTAGATTATTTGTGAGAGGAGAACAACATCTGGAAAGGAAGATTGAAATTACTGAAAAACTGAAAAGTAAGAATGAAGGAAAAGAATTCTGGAATTACAAGTTCCTTTCAGGTAAGGCAGGGTGTAACCGACAAAGACATTATAGCCAGAGAGTGGAATGACTGAGTTTAAGATGTCATGTACTGCAGTTCTAGATGATGACAAGCCCCAGAGTGTAGTCACTGAGAATGGAAATAAGAGATTTTCACAAAAGAAATGAGGAAGTGAAAGAGTTTATAAATAAGTGAAGCCCTTTTAACAAGTAGTCATAATGTAATCGGAAGCTTTCACATCAACCTTATCCTGTTCCAGTTCAAGCATGCATATTACAGAAAGAAAGAAATCATTGTGTTCTACTCAGTAGGAGGTAGCCTCAAAAGAAAATTTCAAAATCAGGACACCTGGACCCACACCCTTGACAAACCACTGGTGTTATATATAGTTTCCATGTCCTTAGCACTTTTAACTCCTGCCAAACACAGCCTTCCCTAAGCAGTGAGATAACTTTTCACCTGTAGTCAAGGAACACTGTGGAGAAGAAAACGCAATAAAATTTCTGCAGCCTTTTTTCCACCACCACCTCAACTAAGAGCCCAATGTGTTAACACCCCAGTGGCAATATATAGATCAATGAAAGCACTAATGTCTATGCACTTTTTCCCTGTTATTAAAAAAAATTATCTTCTGACAGTTTTGTAACAATATTTCCAAAGCTTCTTTTTGTATATGTGTGTAATATCATTCAACTTAATGGAATGATTCCAGTCCATAAGAAAGTTAGAATCAAATTTCAGAAAATATATGAAGGGAAAACTCATTTTATTACATTTTATTAAAATCAGAATTGTGAAGACAGTCTAACGAGTCTTTCTGTTACTACTTTTAAGAGATAAAAAAGGTCATTTTGACTGGTCTTTTCCATTTCTAAAAAACACTACACCATACTCACTTTTCCCTAAGCTCCTCCCAGAATATGTATCATTCTTGCCTTAGAATTCCAAATACTCCCTGTGTCAGACTTAAAGAATATCATCACTAGAGTTTCTACAAGTACTATCATTCTTCCTCATATTGAGTTTAGGTTTTATGGGCTGTTTGTCATGAGCAGGTCTCCTAAATACCATTCTCTATTCTTATATATTGATCATCTGTTCTAAATGTTATTCAAAGTTCCCTTAAGTCTTTTCTTTTCTTTTTTTTTTTTTGAGACAGGGTCTCGCTATGTTGCCCAGGCTGGTCTTGAACTCCTGGGCTGAAGTGATCCGCCTGGCTTGGCCTCCCAAAGTACTGGGATTACAGGTGTGAGCCACAATGCCCAGCATCACTTAAGTCTTATCTCTTTCATAAAGTCTTCTCTGACCATCATAAGCTGCAGAGAATTCTCCTTCTCTCTCCATGGAGTACATATTTGTTGGGCACCTAATGAGATGTAGCCACTCTACTAGGTGTTGGTAATACACTGTTGAATAAGATGGCTTACAGAAGCAAGTGGCAAAGAACATAGTTTAAAAATAGGTACTTTGTAAATCAAAGTTTTTTAAGAAGATTCGTGATGGAAGGAAAGAAGTTTAACATTCATTAAATCTCTTTTTTTCTCAGTCAGGACTTTAGTCTTTATAACATCCCCTAAGCTTTTACAGATGACCAAACTATAGCTGGACGAGATTACAATTAAGCTAGTCATACAAAGGTCATGTGATAAAGCAGAAATCAGAAATCATCTGTCTGATTCCAAAGCCAGGATTTTGCCACTTTGCTGAGGCTGCTTTTATAGAGTAGAAGGGAAGGACAAGTCCTATTACAATAGCAATCATTTATTGAATGAGCCACATAAGCATATGGGGCTTGTAAACCAGGCACTGCATTACATACTTTACATAGGTATTTATTTAATTAGTATAACCAAACTATGAGGTAGACACTATTACTTTCTCTATTTTATAGATAAAGAAACTGAGTAGTGAAAGAATTAAATAGCTTGTCCAGTGCCCTAAAGCAAGTAAACGACAGGGGCAGTATTTGAACCCATTTTGTTCTTACTACAGAATTCAAGATCCTAACCATTTTATTTTTATCAACACCTAACAGAAGTCTACATTGTAGTCTTGGCTCCATTATTGTGAGTTGTTTGAACATGCAAAAAATTTCATGAGTTTCAATGTCTTGGTTTTTCAAATGAGAAAAAATAATGTCCATCCTGCTTTTTTATAGGAAAGTGTGAGCCTCAAGTGATAATTATTTATAAGGTGCTTTACTAGTAGTAGATAACAAAGATAAAGTTATGTTTAAGCATAGGATACAGGCTAGGAAATTCTGAAAAGTGGCCTATTATTAAATCAATTACTCAAGGAGTTACTTTACTTATAAGTTTAGAAAGGACTACTTATTTTTAATGAAAGATATCTTAAAAATTTAATAAAAGATAACAACAATTTTATTTTTAATGCAAGTTATTTCTGAAAATTTAATGGTAGATAAAATGGAAAATTGTCTAACCATAAAAATACATTTCTGATGCCATTTTCCTGAGATTTATCCTTGTATGTGGCTGTATACTCATTTTTAAGAGAAAGTTGGAAAATTTAGAACAGCAATGCAACCATGCTCTGATGTTTCAAAGTGCAGTGAGGGTCTCAGATTAATTAGAAGTAATATACGAACAATTCAGAATATGGCAGCAGTGCAGTAAGTGGCTCTGGTAGGGCACCCAGGCTGAGATAAGAGTAAAGGGTTTGCTCCATCCAGGGTGAGGACCCTTCCACTGGGGTGTCCTTTCCATTTGTGTGGAATTCATTGCCTTGGGGCACCATCTTCAGTACCTGGCCAGGGAGATGGATGGTACCATAGTAGGGCCCTGCTGCTTACTGAGTTTTTTGCATGCTCACGTCAGAAGCCACCAGGCTCTGTGCTCAAGCCAGGGATACAGTGGCACAGGCACCCTGGGTTCTCAACTCCAAAATTCCAGACTCCAAAATGTTTTCTAGAGTAATCTGGCATTCAGAGTCCTGCTCGCAGTGACTGAGGCATGGGCAATGATTTATTGGAAGTTTTTTAGCTCTGGGAAGGTCAGTTAATCTTCTTGGGTTAAGGGAACAGGCTGTGGAGGTCAACAGACCCATTTTACAGATGAGAATCCAAGGAACGGAGAGACTAAGGTATTTGCAGATTACCCAGGTTAGTTTTGGGAACCATTCCATGTAGAAGTTGGCAGACGTTGCTGACCCAAGGTGATTAGGACTGAGATGGGTGTGCTTTGAGCATAAATTGATCCTATGGAGGAATCGCCCCAAGTGTTGATAACTTCTGACTTGCCTCGTCAACCAAACTGAACTGCAGAGCGTATCAGACAGTTCAGGCAGCCACTGTTCAGGCATTTGAGGAACTGAAGTGCTGTGGACATACCCACTCGGATGTGACTGACATGTAGGTAGTAGCACAGGGGAGAGGAGCATTAGTCAGACAGAAGGAGACTCTCTGGGTGACTTTGGGTAATTTCCTCTCCCTCTGCAGGCCTTCATTTCTCCAGTGGTAAATGGAGGGGTTGAACGGGAGGGCCAGCCCTGAGGTAGGCCACAAAAATGTCTCTAGCCATGTCCTTGCCATCAGTGGAATGGGAGAGGAGACTGGAGGTGAGAAAAGTCTATGCCAGGAACTGCAGGAGACAAATAGTAAAAACGGGAAATGACACAAGGATAAGATCTGTATAAAGAGCCCATCATATCTGGTGTGAATTTTTCAGCATTCTCAACCAGCGCATGGCCTTGGGGCAGCTTAGAAAATGTCTGTTGAGTAAGCTTTGGAATGAAGGCTCTGTCCCTGTCTTCAGGGGCACCACAGTCTTGCTGAAAGTTCTTTCCTGTTTAGTTTCTGTTGATTATAGGTGAGGTAAGGGATGATCAGAGAGAGAGGCTAGAGTTCAGATTGCCCTGATAGCCTGCAGCTTCCAAATACATTCAGATCTTCTCTTGACGCGTGTCTGCTTAAAACTCATTGCCTTCAGGATAAAGTACACATTCTTTAGCAGATGAAGACTTTGCATGATCTGACTGTCTTCTTCAGACTAGGATTTCTCAACCTCAGCACTGTTGATAATTTGGGTTGGTAAGTTCATTGTAAAGGGCTGTCTCTGGCCCCTATACATGAGACGTTAGCAGCACATACTTCTCTCCAGTTGTGACAAACCAAAAATGTCTTCAGACACTGCCAAATGTCTCCCAGGGAACAAAATTTCTCTTCCATGGAATCCACTGGACTAGAGGAGGGTCAGTCATTGCAAACCTCTTTTATTTCCAGGAGTTTGCCTCACCATCTCTTTCCTCCCAGGTTTTGCCCATGTTTCTCCTCTCTTTACCTGGTGGATCCTACTAGTCCTGCAGATGTCAGATGTTCCATTTCCTGGGAACCCCTTTTTGAACTTCTCAGACTCACCAGGTGCCACCTCTGGGCTTCTGCGGCACCCCCACCCCACCCTGCCAACTCATGATTTCCCTACCCCAGCTCTGCTCATTCTGGGTAGTCACTGTATGGTGATTGATCTGCCTTTCTCCCCCATGCCAGACTGAGAGCCCCAGGAGGGCAGAGCCAGGATTGTCTCAGTCACCACCCTAATAATGCTGTCTTCAGCACTGTCAGGCTCAGGGTCAGGCAAGAGCGGGTGCTCTTCACGTATATAATGAAGGCATTGTGAAGCATCTTGGGATGTGGTGGGTTTATCTGATACTCTTGGTATATTCAGATGACCAGTGAAGATGTGCTAGAAAGCCTGGATTCCTCTGGCCCCTGCACATCCCTCATGGTTTCAGCTACCTCCTGGGGCCCGTAGGGGATGTTCCTGGAAATTGTGAAATGAGATATGCAGGTCCAAGATCAGAAAGTGTCTTAGCCATTGCTGTGTTCACAGCTACCACCATCCTCCCCTCTACCTCCATGAAAACTACCCCACAGATCAGGCAGTCCCTGGGCCCAGACTCATGCCCTACCCTACCTGCTCCTGCTTTATCCAGAGGTTCGAACACAGAGCCCACCGTTCTGCCATTCATTCCTTTAAATAAGGTGTTTTGAGCTCCTGCTACACGCTAGGCTCTGTGCTAATGCTGGGGACACAGCTATGGACAAAACAGACCCTGCTTTCTTAGAGCCCAGGTTCTAGTTGAAGGTAGGATAGGGAGGTGGAAGATGGACAGGGACCAACAGTGTACAAGACAAATAAGAAAATGTACAGTACACATTTAAAAATCCACACATGGTGATAAGTGCCACAAAGAGAAACCAAGCTGGGGAAGAGGATAGGTGGGAAGGTTGCAGTTTAGTAGAGTTGTCTGGAAAGCCTTCTCTCAGGAGGTGACATTTGGGTGAAGACTTGAAGGGGGAAAGGAAGGGACTCACACTGATGCAGAGATGAGTGTTTAAGGTAAAGGGACAGTCAGTGCAAAGGCCCGGAGACAGGAGGTGGCTGAGTGGGTGAGTAAGGGGAGAAGGGTGAGAGAAAAGAAGCAGGAAAGGAGCCAGATCATGCCAACCCTTGGGATCATGGTGAGGACTCTGCCTTTACTCTCACTGAAGTGGGAGCAACCAGAAAGTTACCTGTTTTTTGAGGTATAATTTAGATACCTTGACGTTCACCCGATGTTAATACAGAGTTCAGTGGCTTTTAGTGCATGTACCAGTTGTAGAGTGCAAGCACCACCACAGTTTCCTCTGAGGACACTCCCATCCCCTCAGAACATTCCCTCTTTCCCTTTGCAGTCACTTTCCTGTTTAACTAACAGCCCCAGACAAGTGTTGAAGTGCTTTCTATCTCTATACTTTTGCCTTTCCAAACATTTCTTATTAATGGAATTAGACCCCCCCAAAAAAATCTTGTCTAATATAGTTTTTTAGTACTTATCCTCCAGTGGTCAATGCCAAAAATACACAAAAGATGGTAACTCAAACTCTCAGCAGTGTTGTGTCACAGTTTAGTTAGTAAACTGCGGCATAGACAGGTCAAGTGAGTCACTGTAGTCATAAGATGAGTCAATCACAGCAAGAAAAGAAAAAGAGAGGATATGATATTGAGACTTCTATCTCCCATTCTCTATTACTTCTTACTGTTTAAACTTTTCACCCTATTAAACCCCTCTCCAACGAAAACAGCCTTAGGTAGGAAATCCCAATGTTTGCAGATCAACTATGGAAAAGAATGCCTTGTATGTTTGTGTTTGATAACATTGTTATAGTTACTAAAATATCAGCTCATGTTTCTGGAATTCTCTAGGATTCCCCAATGCAAAGGCAAGTCTATTTGTGCACACAAGCTTCTTGGTTTAATATTTTCTTTAATGTCAGGTTGCTATGGAATAATATACATCAGTGAATTTCTTTAATATCCAAGCTAGTCTAAATTGTTCTTAAATATGATTAAATGTGAATGAACAACATGGTCAGCAATTTTTTCCCCGTAAGCTGTTTTACAAAAGAATACATAGATGTGACTGCATAAGCACCCTTCAGAGACAAGAATAGAATTAAAAATGATAGAGAGTTAAAAGTGGTCACCTTAGCAAAGTTGTCTGATTAGACTTTCCACTCTAGTTGTTTACTTTGTCAACCTTTCTGCTTACGCTGCTAGACTGTGATTCCCAGGGCAGGAAATTCAGTGACTGCTGAGTACTGTTGAATGAATAGGCCTCATTTCCATATATAACTATAGAAATTCTAAATTTGAATCTGTAAAGGGAAGAAATAAAAGAAAGCAGAAATCTCAATCACTTACTTAGCCAATTGATTTAACAATCTTTACCCTTCCACTTATAATTTTTTGGTTAGTATGATAACCAAAAGTGTAGGAAGTTTTGCAAGGTATTACAAAACAAACTTTCAAATACTAGTGTATAAGGTCTATTTTCAAGCAATTCATAGAATGGTCAAAATATATTAATCTCACAGTCAGAGGGAGATAGCACACAGATTAAACTGTCAGGTCCAAACAGAATAGGGTCTTATGAATGTTCTGTAAAAACAGGTAGAAATAAACAGGAGCCATATTTCAAGAGAATAGTGACATTAATGAACTATACTCTCCAATAAATTTCAGATGTTGGAGTTATAAAAAAAATTTATATAGAAGTATCTGGTGCCAGTATTGATAGTCCAGAGCTATCTTGGTCCACTAGCAACAGCCACAAGAGAGCATGAGGATAGAGTTTATTATTAGGGTTACAAGAATTTTTGTGTTTGAATAAAATGAGATGACCAAAACCAAAGCAAGAACAAATTTATGCAAATGTTACATGTTTCATTTAAATTGGTCCTAGTATTTTATGATCCAAAGAGAATTAATCCTTTTACTTGAAAATACTGAAGATGAGATCAGTGATTTACTCCTAATGGAGAGAGATACACATTGCACTCTTGAAACAAGTGACTTTGGACATACAGTCAGATCTAGGAAGCACACAAAATAAAATTGAAACTATTTGGGAAATGTTTCTTAAGCAAAAATGAGTAATGTCTGATATTTAGTAGACAGGAGATGAAGTATCTTTTAACAACAATATAAATCATACCAACAATGAATGCATAATACTGGGCTTTTGATGTTTACTTTTTTTCCACCTGAAAGACAGAGAGTACACCACAAAAACCAACAAAACTCACACAAGATATGTAAAAGAAGGTAAATCCATTTGTTTTCATTGAAGATATAACTTTTCGCTATCCCCTTTCCAATAGCAGCATCTATTTCCTATGAGAGGCAAGATACTGCATTGACTGAGATCAAGGGATCAAGGGATCAGCATCAGATAAATCTATTTGAAATTCAACCCTGCAACTCATCAGCTGGGTTTCTAGTAGTCCTGTGGTCAAAGTCACTTCCTCAGGTGATTCTGAGCTTCTTTGTCAGTGAAACAGAAAACTGAGACTTGCTAGAAAACCAAATTAACTCATTCAAAGAGCATAAAATAATGAGTGACTTGTGACAAATATTCAATGGCATGGCCTAAATATCTATTAAAATTAATAGTCAGAATTATAATGAGAATAAAGATACATCAAAATGGGCCTGAAGAATGTTGATAAGTCTCTGTATTTACAGATTATGGTAAATGCAGAGAATTACCCCTTTTTAACTATAGAAAACATGTTCTTCTAAATGATTTGAACATTTGTAACCACCAGATATAGATGGCCTCTTACTGCTTTTTTTTTTAGTGCTATACAAACACTAACACATTTTTACTCTTTAATTTCCCTTTTAAAGCAGTCATCAAACTGTAGTGTGTATTATAATATAATTAAGGTTACATTTTCTACTGCATGATCTATATTACATTCATATCGTCTGGTTGATATTCTTTTCCACCTTGAGTAAATTTAGAAAATTTATGCCCAACACATTTGCAAATCATCCCTGCAGGAGGCCAAGCTCTTTCATTTGTATTTTTACTCTCACTGATTTTAATATCAGAAAATGCCATTTTTGTTTTCTGATTTTGCTTTAGCTTTTGCATGGTCCAACATAATTTCATTTAATGAACTTCATTTTAGGAAGAATATCATTCAATAAGTATCTAATTTATTACCAGACCATTAGACTATTTGACAGAGACTAACTAACTTTTTTTTCTCCAGCTAGACTCAATTTTTAAAACAACTTTTCAGTTAAATGTGGCCACATAACTCAGTTTCTGGTGGTTAAATGTGGGCAGAAATTTCATGTGCCATTCTTCTCTTCATTAACCAGCAGGATGCCGATGCCCAGGAAGACTTCAGATGCCACACATGGAAGAAAGCAGAAAGTAACAGGCTTGTGATTGACATGATTCTGTGGAGCAGGACCCCTACCCCTGTCACAGATTGGCCTCCACGTGACTAAGAATCAAACCACTTGTTAAGTCTGTGAGGTTTCAGGACTTATCTTTCACAGCCTTTAGTATCCTTAAATAATATAGAAATTGGTGTTAGGTACAGGTGCTGTCACACAAAAACCCCACCTCTGTGGCATGAGTTAGAGGTTAGGCATCTAAACACTGAGTAAAGCCATTGCCTGTTGATAAGCTCTGAGGTAGACTTGTAGCTGTAATGGAGCTTGGATAACAGAGTATAGAAAGTGTGCTGGTCATTAATGGTCATGTGCAGCATGTTATTAAAACAAATAAGCTTAGGCAAGAAGTAGCTACTTAGCAAGCAGATATTAAGAGGACTGGAGTACCATTACTATTATATGGGATCTCAGAGTGTTGGAAAACTGAGTGATTCTAGAACTCAAGCAGTGGAAAATAAGTTTGGAAAGATTTTTATTACAAAGAATATAGTAAGACTCAGCCCTGCTTGAAGAAAAACAAACAAACAATCAAAAAACTAAACTAAGAGTTTGGCCTTCCCTGCCCCATATCCCCAAGCCTGATGTTCTCCCAATTGCTACCATTAATGAGAAACAAACATGTAGGGCCTGGAAGCAAAGAAATAAACTTAACAATTCTGACTGCACCTGGTACCGACTGCAAGCAAATTGGTTAGGAACCTATTTTCTTAAGGGACTTGCATAGCTGAGAACCATGAGGCCATTCTAAAAATGCCTCCAATGCCTCAATGCCGACAACAATCTTCAGGAATCCAGAGTTCCATCACATTAAGTGGACTTTGAATGCTCTGGGAAAGGTGTAATATCCAACACTTCTTTCAGAGGCAGCCAGGGAGGACACTGGGCCAAGGAATACTAGAAAGGCAGAGCCAGGAAACAATGAAAACAATCTTTGCCTCAAAATGAGTAAAATTAGCTTCTAATCAAGGAAAATTCCCCACCCTTAGGGGTAGGGGAACTTCACAGAGCTTCCACAGCAGAATTCCATAATTTTCATGGACTTTCATTCTTTTCATTACTGGGTGGGAATTTCTATTTCTGGCTGTACTTTCCCTAATTCACTATGGTATATTAGCCAGACAGAATGGTATAGATAACTTGTCCTTTATAGTTTATAGATCACCAGAACATAAAGATTCACAACTAAACTAAGTGGAGAAAAATTAGCATTACCCAGAGGTACTGGATTTATATTCATGGTTGATCTTTCATAGGTAGCATATTTGTACTACACTATTCAGTCTGACAATGTCTGCCTTTTGACTGAGATGTTTAATATGTTTTACTTAGGGTGACTATAGACATGGTTGTTTTAATGTCTGCCATTTTGCTATTTGTTTTTGATTTGTCTTACCTGTTTTTCTTCCTCTATCCCTTCATTCTTGTATTCTTTTAATCAAATTACTCTAGTACTCTATATCAATTATTTTTTAGTTTAATGCATTATGTTTTAGCAGTTTTTCTGAATATTAAAATATGCATCTTTAATTTTTTCTAATCTAAATTATTGTAATCAAAGTTGATATCAAATTAGCCTCATTAAAATATAAAAAACTTGTAATAGTAGATTTTCGTTTACTGTCTCCATCTTCAGTGACACCATTGCCATACCTATTGCACGCACATACACAACAAACTCAGCAATGCTATTTACCTTTTAAGAATTAAGAAAACTATTAGGTATGTGTGTATAATTGCTGAGTGTGTGTGTGTGTGCACGCATGTGTGTTGTACAGTCTTTTGTAATTCACAATGTACTATTTCCGGAACTCTTCGTTCCTCTTTGAGTTTCCATGTGATTTCATTTCCCATCAGCTTCCTTTAGCATCTCTAATAGTGTAGACATGCTAGTTACAAAATTTCTCCTCTTGTGATTACCTGAAATTGTTGCATTTTAGCCTTATTTTCAAAGGATAGTTTCTCTGGTCATATAATTCTTTCATGACTTTTTTTTTTTAATTTAGCATTTTAAATAGGTTAATAAGCTATTTGACAGTTTTTGTCTGATTTTTTTATCATTAATCCTAGACATAAAAATTATATTTCTTTATATACTAATATTCAGGTCCTTTCTATAAAAATCTTCACAAGTGTATTGTGGAGCATCTCTTGTAATTTTATGCATAGTTCTGAATATATACTAACATCGTTAGACATGCTAAACTAGTAAAAGTTCAAACTAGTGTTTGCATATATAAAAATCACCTGCTATACAAGATGAATTTTGAAACTCGTATTTATAAACCCAACAATTTAGAAAACAATCCAGATGTTTATGACAAATATGCATTGAGCACATCAGTTATTAAGCCATCACTATCCTGACCTTAATGAACCCATTCTGACCTACTTTTCTAAGTGCAGAGCATAAGCACATATAGCACTCAAGATTCCCTGTGCTGGCATGAATGATTCTGGCAAACACCAAGCTGAAAGGAAGTTGGAAAAAAGTCTGAAAATTATTTTTTTAATTATTGTTATGTTTTTGAGATAGGGTCTCACTCTGTTACCCAGGCTGGAGTTCAGTAGTGTGATCACAGCTCACTGAAGCCTTGACCTCCACTGGCACAGGCAATTCTTCCACTTCAACCTCCCTAGTAGCTGGGACTACAGGCATGCACCATCATGCCAAGCTAATTTTTTGTATTTTTGGTAGAGATGGAGTTTTTCCAGGTTGCCCAGGCTGATCTCAAACTCCTGGACTCAAGCAGTCTACCAGTCTCAGCTTTCGAAAGTGCTGAGATTACAGGCAGAAGCCACCACATCCAGGCCAATATTATTCTTATTGGCCGCTTTTACATTTTTTCTTAAGATCTTAAACTATATTGATGCATTTGTTTTGTTTCTACCTAAATAATGGCTGTTTTTCGAATTTACTCTATGCTTCCACTTAGAACTGCACTGCCTTCTTAGATGGTAGTAGCTGTCATTTACTATGTGTCAAATACTTTGTAGCTACTTTTATATGTTGCTAATCCTCCTCATTATTGTGCTCATTTAAAATATGAAGAATCTGATGCCCAGAAAGGAAAATAATTTGTTCAAGGTCATTGAGCTATTTTATATTTAATCCAAAATTCCAAGCCAGGACTTCTGAATCTAAAGTGTGTGCTGTGTCACCAAATCTTATTTCCATCTGTGACCCTGAGATATTGGTCTTTTTCAAGAACTACACAATGTACAGATCTACTCCCTCCTTTGGCTTACATGTTATTTATATCTCTCACCTTAATAAATGTGTAAAAGGTGCAGTGTATGTGTGTCTCTGTTTCTTTTTCCCAAAGGAAGTCTAAATGTGGTACTTGGTATTAGAACTAAATTTCAGGTAAGTAAATGAATCCCTCTGGATAGCCCCTTCCCCCTTATCCGTCTTACTCTGTGCCCTGGGTGCCCAACTCATGTGAACTGCATCAATAGGACCCCTGCCACCCAGCTCCCAGATGGTTTAGCCAGTAGAAGACACCAGCGGGAGAGTGGAGGACAGCAGAGTGAAGTTGGAATATTTATTTTTTTACCTACTTTTCTGCCAAGCCACTATGAGGTTAGTTAACTGATAGAGACTTTAAAAAGAGCAAGGTTGGAAGTTTGTCATAAGACAGTCAGAAAATGGACATCTCAGGTAAGCACAGAGTAATTTTTGTCTGTGTTCCGTACCCACCAGAAGGATGAGCCAAACCTAATGTCAGCTATTATCTTTCCACAACAACACCAGCTTTCACTCAAAGTGTCCATGTCCAAAGTGGCCAGGATGGCAGAAACAGATATTATAAATAGAGTCAACAACATGGACTTCCACTCAGGAAGGTCAGTCGGGCTGTCATTGTTGAGCACCCAACTTGTCAGTAGGAGACATCAACGTCAGGCCTCTACATAGCATCACTCATCAGGTGATCAACTGGCTACACGGTGGCAGACTACTTATATTGAACCCCCACCCCCATCATGCAGAGGTAGACATGTATTCTTGTTGTACAATGTTTTCTCTTCCTAAAGCATTTCTGCTAGTATCATTTGGAAATCTAGAGAACATCTTACATATCACCTTATCAGCTGTCTCGGGGGACGTTGTGTAAAATTGGAAAACACATCTTAATAGCAAAGAAAATGCACAATGGGCTTATGCCCAAGAATATTCCAGCCTCACCTCATGCACGCCTCACTCAGGAACCATCTCAGAGGGGTTTTCAGTCCCAATATATAAAGAGGAGGGCTTCTACCAGAAATACAGTGGAAATTATGGCACCCCAATAAAGATAGGTCTGCCAAGAATTCAGATCCAACTGGAAAGAAGGCTTGGGTAACCTATTAGGTGAAGTACTCTGACCAGCTTAGGTCCTGGCAGCAGAACCTAAGTGGTAGAGGAAATAAGCAATAATTAATCAAGCTAAGACTTGTGCCAGCTACAGAAACAAGAATAGTCGCTGTTTTATATTCCTTGTTTTCTTCACTGTCACCCATTTCCCTTTTCTTTTCTACTACTTTATTTGAAAAGTCCTGATTGTGGTTAATATTTTATGTTTTAGGTGACAATATGACAAAAATTATCATCATCCTACAATGAAACAGTAGTAAATAGGACTTTCTCTATCTCAAGTGTTAAGGATGTAAATTTTTTTACCCACACAAGACCAATGTAAAGAAAAAGAAAAAAGGAGTAGGGTGGAGGGGGTTGGAATGTGACCTTATATATACAGTATATATCCTACTTCTTCCAAAGCAATATGTCTGATAAGGACTGGTTGGATTCAGCCCTTGGAAGACTGACAGAGATATAAAAGGCATGAGAAAGGTGAGCTTAGAGTAGTTTCCTCTCGGGTTTCCTCCCAGCAAAGTTGCCCCGAGGTGATTGCATTCCCTTAACAAACTCAAGAGGCTTCTCTAAATCACTCTCTCTCCCTCTCTGGGTCCTGATAATTCCTTCCATCCTTTAACCCTCCCTTCAGGGCTAAAGATGATAAAGTCTTCCCAGAATATTGCACTAACTTTTGTTTACTTTTCTGAAACATTGTCCACATATTTGTAAATAGTCCCTTTATTAAACTCTCTTTAAATGACTCGCTTTGTGCAATCTGTTTTTTACTGGGACCTGGCTGATATGCAAATTATAATGATGTGTCCTTCATGGCAATTCCTACACAGAGTTCAGCTCACAGATGTCAGTGCATGTATTCGTGAGTGTATGGAGCATGTATGAGGTGGGGGCCTTCTTCCATATATCCCTGAGTCTAGAGCCAATATTCAGTTGTTTATTTGCTAAGAAGGCAGGAAATTCTGAGCCTAAGAGATAGGAGGTGGCAGATCAACTGTTCCCAGGATGTTCTGAACCCAGGTTGCCCTTGCAAGAAGGCCCATTTCTGCTAATTATGAGGAAGTTCCAAAAATGTAAAGCTTAATAGGCAAGGCCTTCTAACATCCACAGACTTCAGTACATCGGCTGCTTTTGCCACAAATACAAATGTAATTGCTTTTATAGTCTTCTTCAGAATAAAGTTAAGAGTTTATTGAACAAAATTTTAGTTATTTTTCTAATAATTTAATCGTGTTACATAATTCACCAGAAAACAAACAAAAAAGCAAAATCAGGGCTAAGACTTTAAGCTCCATTACTTAACTGATGTATAAACATCAACAACGCTAAAGTGGAAGTCTATACTTGCCAATGTCTATCCCAACTTCTGTAGCTGTAAATCAGCATAGTTATCATTTATTGAGTAGTTAGTCAGTGTTCAAGTGTATTTCCTCTGGATCATCCAAATCTTTCCTATTTTCCTCATCTCTTCCTCTTATGGTATCTTTCTTCTATTATTTGATCTGATCTACTATTCCATTAGTTCCTTCTCCAGACCTTTCCTTAGCAACCCATGAAACTCCCAACTCAGGTGAATAAATTCTCCTGCCTCCTCGATTTCAGTTTAGTATCTACTTTTTGAGGAGATCATCTTTGACCTCAAGCTACAAATACACTGTAAAATGCAGCAGCATACTTTCCAGAGAGAGGAAACTAGCATAATTGACATTAAGATCCAACTGTGGTGGACTACTTCACAGTCAGTGCAACTGCTCTTTAGGGGACAGATTAAAAATAGCTACCCTACCCCATTGATTAAAAATAACTCAAATATTCTTCTTCCTTTAATTGAATCAGTTTTTACATATGTGCCCCAGCTGAAATAGCAGTCTGAAACTTAGTGCTTTCTGGAAAATACAAATAAGCAGCCAGATCTTCAGTCCGATCATACTTGAGATAAAGAAAACATATTTTAAATGTGAACAGATGTTTTTTAAAAAAAGTTTATGAACAAAGATTATCATTGATAGTAGAATGATTTGTTTACACTCTTCAAGTTTCTTTAGATGTGTGGCCAATACTGGTCTACATATCTTCCAGCTCTGGCAGAAAAATAAGTGTATCACATGCCGCAAAGTCTAAAATCTTACTCAAAATAAAAGTTCAAGGAATGATGGTTTCTTGCTAAGGCCTTTCTATTTTGAAATGATCAAGTCTAACTGTTAAAGAGAAAACAATTATTTGAGGTTTATCAAGAATTGTAAGATTTTAATTAACATTCTTCATCTATTTATGTCCTAGCTTATTGAAGTATAAATTGTCTGAGAAGTAACCTCATTTCATTGTGTTAAAAAAAAATTGTTAACCAGAACTTCAATTCATTTGCTGGATTTTTCTCCAAAGAATAGTCCAAATTTATACAGTTTTACATTTAATAACATATTTATCTACTACATTAATGGATAAATATTTAGGGGCACCTTTTATATGTTAGGAATTATGAAAGAGCCTAAGAACACAGGAGTGAATAAACCAGAATGAGGTATGTTGAGGGTCATGTTGGAAGAGACTGACCCACACTTAACTCGCCATAATGCATGGTGAGTGTGCAACAATGGATGAACAAAATGATGATGAATGGACATCACAGTGATTACTTCAGGCAGGCGGCAGGACAAAGTACAGAAAGTTGCACACAGAGCTCCAAAGTTTTAGGTAAGTTTTGAAGGAAAATTAGGAGTTCTGTGGTTGGAACTCCTAAAAGTTAAGAGTATCTAGACAGAGGGACCATCATGTGTCCTGTAACAGCATATAGCTTTTTGAAACCAGACGTTTTGTTTCATTCAATTAGTTCTCTCCAGCATGGAACTAGATATTCTAATAAGACAAAAGACATGGTCCTTGCATTCCACTTCTGAGAAATCAAGGTGGAAAAATTCAAAGAAATAAGAATGCAAATGCTTGCTTATTTGTACAAATAATATATCTGATAGAAATTGAAATTAGTTGAGACCAGGTTCTCCTGTAATCCAGAGCTGTGATATGACTTCCATTGGATGAAAGCACTTTTGCCTTTGTGGGTCCTTTCCTCCATTTTATACAAACACACGCACACTTGCCAAAAAATACATATCTTTCTATTATTGGTAAAAAAAAGATCAATACGCTATCATTAAGTATAAAACAGTTTCTTCTACATAGAAGTTGTTATTTCTGATTTGAAAGAACATTAATATAGTTTGTTGGGCCCCTAAGCACTATGGCTATTGTGCCTAATGGACAGATCACTTTTGGGAACCCCTTTCCATAATCTACTCTTCATTTTGTTGCCAGAGAATGCTTCTAAAATTTCCCCTTTCATTGGATCACAGAGAACCATCAAGGACAGCAACTCATTCAGTGTAGTAATCCCCAGATCTTTGCTTGGATCAAGGCTTCATTCAATATTGTTTTGCCTGGCAACCTGACTCCTAAATACACCTTTCACTTCTGTCAGGCTAGTCTCTCTAGTCCAGTGCTGTGTATTAGAATAACCTAGGGAGGTTTGGGGCTTGTTTTCATTTTTATATTAAAATTTTGATTCCAAAATCAATTAAATTAAAATTTCTGGGTGTGGGACCCAAACATCAGTACTTTTTAGTGCTCTTCAAGTGAATCCAATCTGTAACCAATTTTGAAAACCAGTGCTCTAAGCAGCAAAAATACAATAATCATTCTCTTGTAACATGCTATGGAGCACAGGGGAAAAAGATATACACACACATATACAAGTATCATATGGCATTGTAATAATTTGCTTATACGTGAATCTCTCTACTGGATAGAAAACTTCAAGCATCACTTCTCAATTATGTGTATTTTACCCACCACCTAGTTCAATGACTAGCATCAATTAGATATTCAATAAATGTTTGCCACAAGTTCTTAAACTTTTACTCTTCCTCTTCTCTTTCCCTTCTTCATTGTCCTACTACAAAGTTCTCAACCCTGCCAGCATATTAAAATCACTTGGGGAAACTGTAAAAAAATTCATGGTCCCAACCCTAGACCAATTACGTCACAATTTCTAAGGGTGGGGCCCAGGTAGTTTTTAAAAGATCCTTAGACAATTCTAAAGTACAGCCAGGGCTGAGAATTACTCACTAATTTTTACTCACTCTTTAAAATCCCCTTAAAGAGCCAACTTATTCAGGAAACTTTCTCTGGTACTCTTCCCAAATATATCTTTCAATTTCTCAAATTCTGATTGTTCTTGAGAAATATGTGGTTTCAGTCTTAAACACATTCTTGTGACATCCCTGTGAATGTGAAGCTAGCACTTGAGGGCAAGAATCATGCCCCCTATTGCTTTGTTTTCCTCGGAGAGATGACAACAAGTCTGGTCCAAAATTCCAATACTTAGTGACTAAAGGCAGTTACATAGATTCCCTGTTAGAAGATCATGTTTCTTAATCTGGCCTTGACACATGCTATGCATTAGATCTTAAGCAATCAATGAATTGCTTAAAATTGTCAGTGTGTTGTAGTAGTCTATTCATTTTCTCAACCAGTCACTAGTTTTAAAGGTTTTGTCTTAAACTAGTACTTGAGTTTGACTCTACACATGATGATCAGCTGCCTCAAAGTCATAATTCAACTTGCTTATCAAATGAGCATCCGCAGGTAGATTGCAGTTTATGAAGGGACAAGGAAAGGAGATTCAAAATTCAAATTACATTGTACTCCTCTACATGTCTAACCTTTTAGTGATACTTTCCCTGGGGAAGTAAAGGTGGTGCAAGAATTTGGGAGGCACCTATTAGCCCTCACCTTAGGCATGTGAACACCTGATTACTTTCCTGCCAGATCAGAGAATACCATAATGCTTATTAAAAATGCTGATTTTTTATTAGTCAGCATTACAGTGCTGCTGAGTGGTACGAATTTAGTAACTTAACAGTTAATGGATATGCATTTACTGATGACTGTGAACTGTTTTAGTGCAGTATTTTATATACATATTTTAGTGACATATTTTATTAGACTCTGATGTTTTGAAATTTATTTTCTCTATTCTTTAGTTTAAAAATAAATATTAAACAAATAAGTGGTTCTCCAGCCAGGAAACATGCACATCCTTCACCTGTATTAAACAGACAAAATAGACAAAATGAATATAGAGATTTGGTCAGTCTGTAATTGATGAATAAAAGGTGTTTAACACTTGAGGGGTAAAATATACATTTATAACTACATAATGCAGAATTTGAGTTAATTAGCACTTTAAAATTTTACTTATCTGAAACTCTTGTTAAATAAAGTCAGCAGAATAATGACTTTGAAAAACCTCTGTACAGTCTATATGTTCTCACCAGGACTAAAAACACTATAATTTTTCAAGAGGAATTCAGTGAGTCATTTTTTAAAATAATAAAGATATCTATTTTTCATCCATAAATGTTGTTCTTATCGTTAATCAGTGTAAACACAAATTCATGGAAGTAGTTGATGAACATCTGCTTGGAAAAAAATAATCTGCTAAGTACTAAATATTTGTAAAACATTCAAGCCCACACAGACATATACAGACATGCAGAAACACCCCCCAAAGAAAGGTTTTGGTTTACATTCTGAGATCCAAATGGAGAAATGATTTTGTAACAAAAAAACCAATTAGGCACCAAGTGTGCAGAAGTGATTGAATTAAATTACAAATCTAAATGCTGTATATTAAGTTAAATATTTAGAATCTAGTATCTTTGCAAACCCACACTCTTTATATACCAAAGCAAATAATGAAAACACAGAGGTCTCTACTGACTCATTTGTTTCCATTTTCTTGAAAGAGATTAACAATGGATGATTTTGTTCTTGATTGAAACAATTTAGATATCTTTTTAATATTGTATTCATACGTGTGAAGTGGCAAAAGTAGTAAAACAAAACAAAACAAAAAAGGTTGAAAAGCCAATTTCTTTCTTCATCCTTTTCCTATGTATTTTGGGTAATATCAGGAAGAAAAGCCAACGCATGTGTTTTAGTCCATTTTCAAGCTGCTGATAAAGGCAATTTACAAAAGAAAAAGGTTTAATTGGACTCATAGTTTGATGTGGCTGGGAAGACCTCACAATCATGGCAGAAGGCAAGGAGGAGTAGTCACAATTTATGTGGATGGTGGCAGGGAAAAAGAGCTTGTGCAAGGAAACTCCCCCTTATAGTACCATCAGATCTGGTAAGACTTATTGGCTCTCATGAGAACAGCACAAGAAGGACTCACCCCTATAATACAATCATCTCCCAAGTGGGTCCCTCCCACAGTAGATGGAAATTATAAGAGCTACAAGGTGAGATTTGAGTGGGGACACAGAGCTAAACCATATCATTCCACGCCTGACCCCTCCCAAATCTCATATTTTCGCATTTCAAAACCACTCATGCCTTCCCAACAGTCCCCCCAAGTCTTAACTCATTTCAGCATTCACCCAAAAGTCCAAGTCCAAACTCTCTTATGAGACAAGGCAAATCTCTTCCACCTATGAGCCTGTAAAATCAAAAGCAAGCTGGTTTCTTCCTAGATAAAATGGTGGTACAGGCATTGGGTAAATACAGCCATTCCAAATAGGAGATATTGGCCAAAACAAAGGGGCTGCAGGTCCCAAAGCAAGTTTGAAATCCAGCAGTAAAGTCAAATCTTAAAGTTCCAAAATGATCTCCTTTGACTCCGTGTCTCATGCTGATCCAAGAGGTGTGTTCCTACGGTCTTTGGCATCTCTGTCCCTGTGGCTTTATAGGCTGTAGCCTCCCTCCCAGCTGTTTTCATGGGTTGGAGTTGAGCGTCTGCAGCTTTTACAGGTGTAAACTGTTGCACGGTGCAAGCTGTTGGTGGATCTACCATTCTTATCTGAAGGACAGTGGCCCTTTTCTCACAGCTTTGCTAGGTGGTGTCCCAATAAGGACTCTGTATAAGGGATCTGACCCAGCATTACCCTTCCACACTGCCCTAGCAGAGGTTCTCCATGAGGGCCCCATTCCCACAGCAAACTTCTGCCTGGACATCCACATATTTCCATTCATCATCTGAAATCTAGGAGGAGATTGCCAAACCTCAATTCATGACTTCCGTGCACCTGCAGGCTCACCACAATGTGGAAACTGCCAAGGTTGGGGCTTCCACACTCTGAAGCAACAGCCTGAGCTGTATCTTGACCCCTTTTAATCAGAGCTAGAGGGCACCAAGTCCCTAGGCTGCACACAGGATGGAGACCCTAGGCCCAGTCCATGAAACCATTTTTTTTTCCCTAGGTTTCTGGGACGAGGCTGCCGTGAAGACCTCTGACATACCCTGGAGACATTTTCCCCATTGCCTTGGGGATTAACATTTGGTACCTCATTGCTTATACAAATTCCTGTAGCTAGCTTGAATTTCTCCTTAGAAAATGGGATTTTCTTTTCTATTGCATTGCCAGGCTATAAATTTTCCTAACTTATATGCTCTGTTTCCCTTTTGAAATTGAATGCCTATAACAGCACCAACGTCACCTCTTGAATGCTTTGCCGCTTAGAAATTTCTTCCACCAGATATCCTAAATCGTCTTTCTCAAGTTCAAAGTTTCACAAATCTCTAGGACAGGGGCAAAATGCCACCAGTCTCTTTACTAAAACATAACAAGAGTCACCTTTACTCCAGTTCCCAAAAAGTTCCTCATCTCCATCTGAGACCACCTCAATCTGGACCTTTTGTTCATGTCACTATCAGCATTTTTGCCAAAGCCATTCTACAAGTCTCTAGGAAGTTCTAAACTTTCCCACATTTTCCTGTCTTCTTCTGAGCCCTCCAAACTGTTCCAATCTCTGCCTGTTACACAGTTCCAAAGCCGCTTCCACATTTTCAGGTATCTTTGCAGCAACACACCACTCTACTGGTGCCAATTTACTGTATTAGTCCATTTTCACACTGCTGATAAAGACATACCTGAGACTGAGCAATTTACAAAAGAAAGAGGTTCAACTGGACTCACAATTTCACGTGGCTGGGGAGCTCTCACAATCCTGGCAGAAGGCAAGGAGGAGCAAGCCACAACTTACATGGATGGTAGCAGGCAAAAAGAGCTTGTACAAGGAAATTACCCCTTATGGTAACATCAGATCTGTGAGACTTATTCACTATCACAAGAACAGCACAGGAAAGATCCACCCTCATAATTCAATCATCTCCTACCAGGTACCTCCCACAACATGTGGGAATTATGGGAACTACAAGATGAGATTTGGATGAGTACACAGAGTCAAACCATATCAGCATGCTTTACATTTTTTAAAGCATTTTTATACACATTTAAATTTTTTTTTGTTACAGTGACCTATGGGATTTGTATTGTTTTCCCATTTACTAGAGATGAAGTGAACAATAATCACAAAGCCTCAGTGACTTTTCCAAGTTTCTACACTCCTTTAAAAGATATTATACCTAGTACATATATGTAGCTGCTGTGTAACAGGGAAATGAAAGTAACACATCTTAATTTCTCTGTCATAAAAGACACGGTGTCATTTGAATTTCAGATCAAAGTCTGGCCACTGCATCATTGTTAATACTTCTCACTTGTGAAATATCTTGAGATGAGCAATACCATTCACCGAGATTCACTAGCAGTCCTGAAATATTTGGAAATAAACTGGCTGCTTTAGTTCTCATGAAGTAGTAATTGCTGTGATCACTCCTAAATTAAAGTCTAGGAAACTCCAGTAGCTAAGAAAAAAGCTCATTCTTTCTTACTGTTAATAGTCTCTTCAGTCTCAAGAGTTGGCATGAAGCTGGCAGTATTGTCACATAAAGTGGTTTTTAATAAATGTTGATTCCTAACATCATGGTGGTTATAAATGTTAATAAACTTCCTACAAGGGAAGTAGAAGTGGAAAGTTTCGTTTGTTAAACGTTTTATCACTCTACTTGGTTAGCATGGACAATTACCCCAGTTCCCTGAGGCACATAGTCCCTGAGTGCTTAGCAGTTAATGAATGTAAATAGTAGCAAGCCAGCAATTTTTAAAACCATAAATAATTGTTCCTCTGAAAGCTCATGCTAATGGAAAAAATGTTTTAAAAAACTGATGTAGCAAAAAAATTACTTATTAACTAAGGCCAAAATTGAAGTTCAAAATTTTATTAACTTGTACCATCTTAGGACACTGTGAATCTATTCAATTAATTCACAGATAGAGCTTTATAAATGTCCGTTTTAATCAATTGTCTTTCTTGTATCTACAATACTTATTCATTACATAATCCCCTTTAAAACAGACTATTGTTAATGCTTAGCAATAGTATAATGTCCATTGATGCTCAATTTTATCTTGACTGATAACCCTTCTTTACAAGTTTTTTGAATTAGTGATATGCCATTAGGAATACAAGTTTATGTAGTAAATCAAACAACAGAGGACTTAATAAAGAAAAGCTAGTATCAGTTGACCCTGAATAACACAGGTTTGAATTGTGCGGGTTTTCTTATATGTGAATTTTTTTCAATAAAAGTTATAATGAGTGTGCCTACCTCTTCTCTTCCTCTTTCCCTTCTTCCACCTCTGTTACCCCTGAGACAGCAAGACCAACTCTTCCTCTTCCTCCACAGCCTACTCAATGCGAAGACAGTAAGAAAGACGACCTTTGTGATGATCCATTTCCATTTAGTAAATGGTAAATATATTTTATTTCTTATGGTTTTCTTAATATCACTTTATTTTCTCTAGTTTTCCTGTAAGAAAACAGTATACTCATCTTAATTTCTCTGTCATAAGAAGCACAATATCATTTGACTTTCAGATCAAAGCCTGGTCACTTTATCATATTGTCAACAATGCTCACTTCTGAAATACCTTGAGATGAGCAAAGCCATTTGCCAGGATTCCCAAGCAGTCCTGAAATATTTGGGAATAAACTGGCTGCTTTAGCTCTCTCATGAATTAGTATTTGCTGTGATCACTCCTAAATTAAAACCTAGGTAACTCCAGTAGCTAAGAACAAACCAAACATACAAACATGTTAATTAACTGTTTTATTGGTAAGGCTTCTGCCAACAGTAGGCTATTAGTAGTTAACATTTTGGGGGGGTCAGAAGTTACATGTGAATTTTTGACTATACAGAGGGCAGTGGTCTTAATCCCTGAGTTGCTTAAGGATCACCCATATTTTCCTTTTTCCTCTCCACCAATAAGTGTAGTAATTGTCTTACCACTGTCCATTATGAATTAATGTGTCAAAGTATCTAAGAGATATTCAAATAACATGTTAACTCAGAATTTTAATGATATCCTAATAGTCGCTGGAGAAATGGCAGCCATCAACAAAATATACAAAACGGAGACAATAGTAAAAATGACAATTCTTGTAGAATGTTTTAATTTGCTGATTAAGTTCATTTGCTGAAATACATGTACTAGATTTTTATACGCGTTACTATGTCACCAAAAAACAGACTTTACAATTATGATTCCCATAGAAACGGGATTATAAAAGAAGGTAATATTTTGGCAAAATCTCTACAAAGTTGGAGGAGACATCAAGCTAGAATTTTCTAGTTGCTTTTATAAAATAAAATCTTTTTATTTCAGAAGAGTTGTAGATTTACATAAAAGTTGCAAAGATAGTATACAGAATTTCCACATCCAGTTTCCCTAATTGTTAACATCTTATATAAACATTACAGAACATTCATCACAACAAACCAACATTGGTATGTTACTGTCAACTGAACTCTAGACTGGTTTTGGAGTCCACCAGTTTTTCTCTAATATCCTTTCTTTGTTGCAGGATCCCATCCACAGTATCACATCACATTTGGACATCATGCCTACTTAGTCTTCTCTGGTCTGTGACACTTTCTTGTCTTTCCTTGCTTTTGATGATCTTGACAGGCTTGAGAAGCAATGGGCACATGTTTGGTAGAATGATCTTCATTCTGTGTTTGTCAGATGCTTCTTCTTCTTCTTCTTATTATTATTATTATTAAGACGGAGTCTTGCTCTGTCGCCCAGGCTGGAGTGCAGTGGTGCGATCTCTGCTCACTGCAAGCTCCGCCTTAGGGGTTCACTCCATTCTCCTGCCTCAGCCTCCTGGGTAGCTGGGACTGCAGGTGCCCGCTACCACACCCGGCTAACTTTTTGTATTTTTAGTAGAGACAGGCTTTCACCGTGTTAGCCAGGATGGTCTCCAACTCCTGCCCTCGTGATCCGCCCACCTCGGCCTCCCTAAGTGCTGGGATTACAGGCATGAGCCACTCCGCCTGGCCCTGTCAGATGCGTTTCTTATTCTTACACTGGGGCTATTGGTCTGGGGAAGAATATCACATCAGGGAAGTGCCATTCTCATCACATCATATCAAGGGTACGTAGTATCAAAATTATATCACTGGGAAAGTTAACTTTGATCACTTGGTTAAGATAGTGACTGCCAATTTTCTGCACCGCAAAGTAACTTTTCACCCCTTCCTATACTCTATTCTTTGCAAACAACTTACTAAATCCAGCCTACACTCAAGAAGAAAGGGAGGATTCAGTGTTTTGTGAAAAAATGTTTGCTCAATTTTCCTGTAGCAACCATAGGCAATAGAAATCAAGTTATTACTCTTTCTTTCCAATTATAAAGTTGGAATTTATTTCCTCTAATCTGATGATGAGACTTTTTAAATCTGTTGCCTGCTATAGAAGAGAAAGGGAGGCAGTTAGGAATGGGACAAAGGGAAAGAGGAAAAGGACATTGGGGAAGAAAGGTGAGGTATCCAAGTTGATCACTTAGTATATATTAGGCATTATTCTGGGTACAAAGGGTAGAGAGTGACAAGATGAGTTGCAGAGGTCACCTGCTTTTATGAAGAGACAAATCTTAGGAAAAAGAAAACTAGGACCACAGAAATGGAGAATAAACAAGTTAGCAAATCAATAAGTTAGATGATTTTGATAAAAGTAAGACTGAAAAATACTGTCGATAATAAAGCAGAGGCGGGTGTAGAAAGAGCCTACTTTATGTTGGCTGACTGAAACTCTGATGCTAAGGGCCTAGTTACTATAAAGAGGTAAAAAGATTTTTAAAACAAGTACCCATCCATCCAAGTGAATATTTTCTAGTAAATTGATACCCTTAGTATATTAAACATTTAATAAAATGATACTACCACTCTCAAAATTCCCAAAGAAGTCAGAAAATGTTGAACAAACAATGAACTTTTTAGCCACCAAAGTTACTACCTTGCAGGAACCAGTACTCATTCAGGTGAATAATTCCTGATAAGTTCATTTTTTAGAAATGAGTCATTTTACTTTACCATTTTGCTTTTACTAGCCATTCTTCATATTCTACTATAAACCATTCTTAAGCAGCTTTAGAAATCTTTTACTTCTATATTTTGTCATTCTTATTACAAATGTTTACATTCAACCTAGCGAGAGTTTTATGATTCTAATTTTAATTTATATGCACCAATATCTCTCCAATATTATGTTATTTATATAAAATATTGGACAGATGTGGGCACAGTTGCACAGATATGAAATGTAAACCTCAGTATGTTGAAAATGCTTTTTTAAGAGAGTAACTTAGTAATTAGCAAGTGTGACCTATTACAAATATAAAATTAACTTATCATATAAAAGTTAAAAATTAGAGGTCTACTCTTGCCTATAGAAAAAAATTTAATTTTACTAGTCTTCTAAAAATCCTGTAGAGTTAGTTTTCATCATTAATGTATATCATTTACTTTTCTTGAAGTTAAAATAATCTACTATAATTACCATCTAATCATTTAAATATTAATAATATTATCATATAATTACTAACTTAACTGCTATAACTAGTCTTATAGCCTATTTTTAGGAATGTTTCTACCCTAAAAGGAAATATGAAAAAAATATAAATTTTTATAAATGATAAGGAAACCAATTCATAATCTTTGATTTCAACAACAAAAAAAGACTTGGTATCCCTTGGCCAACTTTTCAGTTAGTAAATGTGTAGAATTGAGCTATGCACATTTCAGTCCCTTTGTTACCAGCTCTTTCATAAAAACTGTAGGAAAATTACAAGCTATCCATTGATAAAATTTTGTTGAAGTGGGCATGGCTGACTAATAACAACTGCTCACTAACTTGCTTAGCTGATTTTGGGCTGTTCTCCTGCCCTCAGGTAACCGGCACACCTACATATTCTATCAGAAGCTCATTTTGGATTGTCCTAACAAGCTTCTCTGAACCTAAAGTAAACCAAATGAGGTAGCAATGTTAGTCTTTGTCATCAAAGGATGCATCACTAATACCACTTAGATCTGGCTACTCCCTCCTATCCACCCTCTTTTTGTTCTCTCTTTGTAACCAGCCAGGGGTGGACATCTGGCACAAATGACAGACAATTCAATTAAATTTCATTTGGCAAAGGTTGTCCCTACTCTTTGCCAGGTACTGTGCAAGGCACAGCAGTAATCAAACAAATCTTGCCCTTGCATATGTTGTTTAAAGGAGACAGATAAGTAAAAGGACAATTTCAAAACATTAGTATGAGTGTAAAATAACAGGTGTTATATGGTTTACACTGAGGGCTTTTAAACCCAGCTTTATACAGTCATGGAAAACTGTCCAGAGAAGATAAAGTCCAAATAGTGACATTAAAGTAAACAGAATTTAACTAACATAAATCACCATTGTCTTCTATGTTGCTAAATCTGATGGTCCATTCTCAATCTTCATCTGACTTCAACTATCAGAAGCCTTGATGGTTGCTTGCTTCCACATCTTTGTAAAGCTTTCTTCACTTGAATTCTGGAACATCATACTTTCCTGGCTTTCCTACTATCTCTCTCACTCAGTCTCCTTTGCTTAATCTCCTTTGTTCTTCAGATACTCTCAAGAATATTGGAGTACCTCTGAGCTCAATTCTTGAACTATTTCTCTTTTCTCTCTACTCTCAATCCCTTCATTTACAACCAGTTTCATGGTCTTAGATGTCATCTATGGGGTGGTGGTTTCCAAATTTATATTTCCAGCTTGATCTCCTCTAAATCCAGAAGTTTCTACTGAACAGTCTACTTAAACTGTCCACCTGAGTTGCTAATAGACATCATGAGCCTAACATATTAAAATAAATTTCTAACATTTCCTCCTAAAATCTGCTCTTTGTGTAGTCTTTCCTGATGTCAGTTAATGGCAACTTGGCACATTCAATTACTCAGGACCAAAACCTTGATGTAGTCTTTGATTCCTCTCTTCCTCTTTCATCTAAATGAATGCATTAACAAATCATATAGATGCTTTCTTAAAGTATATCCAAAATGCAATCACTTGCTACCAACATCACTGCAACAACCCTGACCCAAACCACCTTCATGGTTTGTCTACATTATTTTAATAACTTAATTTGTTTGATCACTTTTGTCCTTCCTTATCATCATTCTAGTATTGACAAAGAAGCCAGGTTATGTTATGCTTTTGTTTCAGTACCACCTCCCCTACAATCTCTGTGGCTTCCCATTTCATCAAGAGGAAAGCCCAAGGTTATGAAGCCTTTGTGCTATGACTATACCTTACTGCTCTGACCTAAGCTCTTTCCTGTCTCCCTCCTTTCCTCACTCTGCTCCAGCCATAGTAGTCTCTGTACTGCTCTTGGAATTTTTTGACAAGATCAAATCATTGATTTAGATATGGATACATGAAGAAGAGATGGAATTAGGATAACACCTAAACTTGTAGCTTAGGCCACTCAAGGAATGGTAATGAATTCACTGAGAAAGAGAGTATGGATGGGGTACTGACTTTGGAATTGCTAAAAGGAGAAATAATGAACCAAGGTTTTAAAATGTAGAATTTGAGTTGCCTCTGAGACACCAAAACAAACACAACAATCCTTTTCTATGTGAGTTTGGAGTTCAAGAGGGAGAACTGCATTGCACATTTACATCTGGGAGTCGTGAGTATATTGTAATTAAAACCATAAAATTTGAGTTAATGGGGGAGTGGACCTAACAATGGAGCGGTTAAAACCCAATGGGGTGGACAATACTTAATTCACATTCAAATATGACAAAGAAGGAGTCAAATACATACAAAAGAAACCCCAGTGAGTGAGAAGTATTAGTTTGGATGCTTTTAGTTGAAAATAAAATAAAAGAATATCCAACCTGGCATAGTGGTTCACATCTGTAATCCCAGCACTTTGGGAGGCCGAGGCCAGTGAATCACTTGAGCCCAAGAGTTTGAGACCAGCCTGGGCAACACGCCATGTCTTTACAAAAAAATACAAAAATTAGCTGGGGATCATGGAATGTATCTGATCTCAACCACTTAGAGGAGCTGGGACAGCAGAATCAATTGAACCTGAGAGGTCAAGTCTGCAGTGGGCTGTGATCATGCCACTGCACTGAGGCCGGGGAGACAGAGCTAGACATTGTCTCAAAAATAAAAGAATAGCTTACTAAAAGTAGCTTGCAAGGCAAGGATTATTCACAAGACAAGTTACCGGGAAGTAGTCAGTTCAATGGCTCAATGAAGCCTCTAGAGCACAGACTCTTTCTCTTGTTCTACACTTCACTCTACTGGGTTTTGTCCTCAAGTGTATTTATTTTTTCCTGCATCAGGAAAAAATTAAATATTTTTCCTGCACCAGGCTCAATGTTTTAGAAAAATCAACTTATTTAAACCTCATCAAAGCCCTCTTAAAGCGTTACTATTATTATCATCATTTTCCCATCTTATAGATGGGGAAATGTCAGCACAGAGAGATTAAGTAATTTACTCAAGTCATAAGACAGCCTGCCAAGGGAACTGGAACTTGAACATCAGAATCTAGAGTTCATGCCTTTAATCACTATGTTATACTGCTCCTTCTTTTTACTTATAAGACGGCTATCAGAGTTTTAGACACACTTCCTCATACAATTCATTTAAGGACTAAGATAGTTTCCCATAGCCCTGTAACAGAGATCTCCCTGTGCCTTATTAGTGAGAACTACATCACATGTCCTCCCCTAAATCAGTTACTCACAGTGGAAACTGGGGGGACTTTCCTGGAATGCAGCGCCACCTGATACTAGAAAAAACCCTGGGTTAATTATAAAAGAAGAAGTAGATATTCATAAGGAGATGCTATTATAATGGAAACCCAGAGAAGACTGCTTCAAAAAGAAGGGAATAATACAAAATGTTAAATGTTATCATGAGGTTAAGTAAGATAAAACTAAAAACATATTAATTGAATTAAGTGTCAAGGAGATTGTTGGCAATCTTTTTGACAACAGTTTCTTTAGAGGTTGGAGTTAGATCGCTCAGTGTGCTTTGATAAGTGTTACAGATGGAGAGAGAATAAAACTACTCTTTGAAGTGGAATAAAAAGTAAAAGATTACAGTAGATAAATAGCAATATGGAGTCGAGAGGGATTTTCTTATTTTAGAAAAAAAAAATTGACTTGAGTAGATCTAAATGTTGAAAGAAGAGAATCAGGAGCAGGAAACTGGAGAAGTAAGCTCCTTGTAAGGAAAGAGAGCCTGGGATCTGAAGTGAAAGTGGAGGAAGTAAATGTCAGTTACTTATCCCCTCCACTGATGGGATGGAAAGTATATCGATTTAAGATATTTCATAAATACAAGATCAGAATTTGAGGTGACTCCTATCTAGTGACAACCCTTGCATCAGGCAGCACTATTCAAAGTAGCAAGACTTTACCCACACTTGGCCCAGAAGGTCAATATTATAACAGTCTGTTAAGACTACTCATCAAAATGCCCACAGCATTTATAAGACTAGTCTTAATTGAATGTAACATCTGAGATCTCAGCAACTGCCTTCTCACAGATAACTCCATATACACATTGATTTGTAGCTGAATATAAAGACAAATATTTTGCTAATTTCACTTCTTTTGTATTGCGTCACATGTTCCTGAATGGATTTCGATTCTCTCAAAAGTAGCATTTATATTTATCATCTCGTAATACAGAACTGTGTCATAGTGGATGGCCAACGGTCAACAGCATCAAGGGATGGGTGACAGTGATAATGACAGCACATTAATTACTCTCATTTTATATGTATATGAAATATATCATATATAAAACATATAAGGGTAATTATACACACACACATACACACACACACAGAGGAGAGAGGCCACCTGCATTGGCCTCCCAAAGTAGGAGTGAGCCATCACACCATGCAAAACTCTCATATGTTTAACAACAATTCTGGTTTTTCCATGTAAAGTTGAATTTTATAAATTAATTTTACACGTACAATAAATAGTAGTAAATTCCTGTTGGCCAGTAGCCATAAAACCTGTGATTTAATGGGATTTACATTCTAGACAAAACTGGGCAGTGTCCGAATTGGAAAAGGTATTCTGAAATGATAGATCACCCAGGTGTAGCACATATCTCTGAGTCAGCTAAGGGTGCCAATCTGAATCATCATCAACCAAAAGTCAAACTATGCCCAGGTAGAAACAACAGTCTCTACACAACTAGAATAGGTGGGAATGGAGGATGGGTGAAGCATAAAAGTAAAATTTCTCCCGATTTAAAACCAATCATACTTTATAAAAATTCACTGAGCAATTAATTGACACAGGCCCTCTCATGCCTTGAATTTAATTTTGGTCTAACAGTTGGAGATGAAGCTTATTGTTTTATTTTACTGACAGGTATGTCACTTCCAATTTTAGAGCAGGCAGGAAGCAAGACATTCATTCATTCACTTACTCATTCACTCATGCATGGTTGATTCAGCAGATACTTACTGAACACCAATTTTACATCAGGAACCAGGAATTCAGACAAATATGGACATGAAGTTTGTGTTCAAGTACGTCACAATCCAGTGTACCATCTCACAGTCCAGTTGTGAATGATTTTAATTGGACAGTGGGCACCTAATTAATAATTTCTACTTAAAACGTTAATTGCTCTGAGCTTATGTAATTAATGAAATTCTTCCATTATTTTCTTCTCATCTTTATGTAAAAGGAGCTAAAGAAAGGAAAATGTAGAATACTGGTTTTAAAAAGGGGTGCTGCTCTTTCAATGATTGTGTAATTAATCAAAAACATTTACATACCTTTAAAAAAAGAAATAAACCAATGGGAATTGTACACATAAGTTATTTCAGTTATGTAGCAAATATCTTATAAATAAGATTCCTGATGAACAGTAAAAATATAAAAATGAAGCAAGTATTCAATGAATAATTCGGGCAGACCCAAAGATAAAAAGCAAGTGTACATTATCTTAATACTCTGGCCTATTTCTGTAAAATTGTTCAAAAATCTCATAAACATAAAGAACGCTATTTCACTAAATTCATTCAGTGAAATCAAATGCATTTATTTGATGTCTTGTTTTCTAAGTAAATTAAAGCTAATTTGAATATTTTTGGTACTTCTGAAATTCAAGTAACTTAATACTTTCTATGGTTACTAGTAACTGTAACTAATTATCTATGAATAAAAAAAATTTACCAGGGTGATGATGTTCCTCCTAGGTCCTGATTTGTTTACATGAAAGTGCCATTACCTTACAATCTTTGCAGTTTATTTTCCTTATTCATTTGTTTAAACAATGCTACTGAGCATTAAATATATACAAGTCAATATCCTAGTTCAATGTAAAGAGGAATAAGAGATGATTTGTTTTCGACAAGCTTGTAATTTAACAGAGGCAATAAGATAGGCAGCCACATTGCTACAAAATCCAAATAGAGTATCTGAGAAGTCAGTAGAGAGATTTAGTGTATGACATGAGTTGAGGGGAGGGCAGGTCTCTACTGAGGGTAAAGCAGGAAACACAGAAGGCTTTAAGGAGGTGGTGGTATTTAACTTGTCCTTGAGCTTGATATTGGTAGGGGTGGATGAAGGGACAGTGCAAGCTGAGGAAAAAGATGGGAAAAGACAAAGTGTTCCAGTTTGTCAGGAGTATAACATAAAACAGAACATTTGGAAGACAAGCCTGGGCCAAAGAACTGATTACTAAGAAATAGAATTTTGAGTCCAGGTAATAGAAAAGGAATAACAATTGAGACAAAATCCTCCCAAATTGAATCAAGAAAAATAATAGGTATCTAGGAATTAAAGAAACACAGCATCTCTAATTGGCTAATATCAAAGTACCCCTCCCCCTGACTTTTCATCTTACAAAGCAGAAGACTGCAGAGACACTCACTAATCACCCAGGAGATGCTGCTTAAGGTGTGGTTGGGAGGGGCTATCAGAAGTCTCCTCTTTTTCTTACCAGAAATACATTCATACTAAAATTATTCTAAATCATTGTAAAGTCTACATGACAGGACTCATCTCAATGATTCAGCATATGAGTCATGGCTACTCATGATCAGTGTTTTTCATTGCAAATAATTTAATATTTCCATCAATACAGAATATCCCACAGAATGGTACAAGCATACTTCACTTCATTTTGCTTCACAAATACTGCATTTTCTGCAAATTAAAGGTGGCTGCAATCCTATGGCAAGCAAGTCTATCGGCACCATTTTTTCCAAAAGCATGTGTCCACTTTGTGTCTCTGATGCACTGTTTGGAAATTCTTGCAATATTTCACAATTTTTCATTATTATTCATTATTTTCATTATTATTATTGAAATATTATAATTGTTATTCCATTATTATCATTCATTATTGTCATTATCTGTTCTGGTAACCTGTGATCAATGATCTTTGATGATACTGTTGTAATTGTTTGCGGGCACCGTGAGCCACTTCCATATAAGATGGCAAACTTAATCAATAAGCATTATATGTGTCCTGACTAGTTCACCAACCAGTCATTCCCCAATCTTCCTCCCTCTCCTTGGGCCTCCCTTTCCCTGAGACACAACAATATTAAAGTCAGGCCAATTAACAACCTTACAATTATCTGTAAGTCTTCAAATGAGAGAAAGAGTCACATGTCTCTCACTGTAAATCAAAAGCTAAAAATTAAGCTCAGTGAGGAAGGCATGTCGAAAGCTGAGGCAGGCTCAAAGCTAGGCCTCTTGTACCAAGTAGTTAGTCAACTCATGAATCAAAAGGAAAAGTTCTTGAAGAAAATTAAAAGTTCTACCCCAGTGAATACATGAATGATGTGAAAGTGAAACATTTTTGTTTATATGGAGGAAGGTTGAGTGGTCTAGATAGAAGATCAAACCAGCCACAACATTCCCTTAAACTAAAGCCTAATCCTAAGTAAGGCTCTAGCTCTCTTCAATCCTATGAAGGCTGAGGGAGATGAGGAAGCTACAGGAGAAAAGTTGGCTGATGAGGTTTAAGGAAAGAAGCTGTCTCCATAACGTAAAGGGGAAAGTAAAGCAGCAAGTGCTGAGGTAGAAGCTGCAGCAAGTTGTCCAGAAGATCTAGCTAAGATCATTGATGAAGGTGGCCACACTAACAACAGGTTTTCAATGTAGGTAAAACAGCCTTACATTGGAAAAAGATGTCATCTAGGACTTTCATGGCTAGAAACGAGAATTCAGCACCTGGCTTCAAAGCTTCTAAGGACAGGTTGACTCTCTTGCCAGGGGATAATGCAGCTAATGCCTTCAAGATAAAGCCAATGCTCCTTTTACCATTCCAAAAATCTTAGAGCCCTTAAGAATTATGCTAAATCTACTCTACCTGTGCTCTATCAGTGGAACAACAAAGCCTGGATGACAGCACACCTGTTTACAGAATGTTTTACTGAATATTTTATGTCTGCTTGAGAGACCTAATTCCCAGAAAAAAAATTCTTTTCAAAATATTTCTTCTCATTGACTTCTTATCACTCATGAACTCTGATGGAGATGTACAAGGAAATTAATGTTTTCATGCCTGTTAATACAACATCCATTTTGCAGCCTATGGATTAAGGAGTAATTCTGACTTTTAATTTCTTATTATTTAAGAAATACAGTTTGTAAGGCTATAGCTGCCATAGCTAGTGATTCCACTGACGGATCCAGGCAAAGTAAATTGAAAACCTTCTAGAAAGACTCATCATTCTAGATGCCATTAAGAACGTCCATTATTCATGAGAGGAGGTCAAAATACCAACACTAACAGGAGTTTGGAAGAAGTTGATTCCAACCTTCGTGGCTTATTTGAGGGGTTCAAGACTTCAGTGGAGGGAAATGTGGTAGAACTAGCAAGAGAACTAGCATTAGAAGTAGAGCTTAAAGATGTGATTGAATTACTGCAATCTCATGATAAAACTTGAATATATAAGGAGTTACTTTTTATGGATAAGCAAAGAACATGGTTTATTGAGATGGAATCTACTCCTGGTGAAGATGCTGTAAATTTTGTTGAAATGACAATGAAGAATTTATGATATTATATGAATTTATTTGATAAAGCAGCAGTAGTGTTTGAGAGGACTGATTCCAATTTTGAAAGAATTTTTACTGTGGGTACAATGCTGACAAACAGTATTGCATGCTACAGAGAAGACTTTCCTGAGAGAAAAAGTCCATCGATGCAGTAAACATTCTTATTTTCTTATTTTAAGAAATTGCCTCAGCTACTTTAGCCTTCAGCTACCACCACTCTCATCAGTCAACAGCCATCATCATTGACATAAGACCCTCCACCAGCAAAAAGGTTATGACTGACCAAAGACTCAGGTGATCATTAATACTTTTTAGCAATATTGTATTTTAAATGAAGGAATGAACATTTTTAGATATAATGCTATTACACACTTAACAGACTACAGTACAGTGTAAATGTATCTTTTTATAGACTGAGGAGACTTTTTTTAAATTGTGTGACTCACTTAATCACTATATTCACTTTATTGCCGTGGTCATCTTCTCCCAAATATTAGGTCTCTACATCTCCAGTGCCTTGCTATCTTTCTCATGTTGTTAAACAGATCATTTTAAAACATTTTGACCCTGCTTTCTCATTATTCTCAGTGAAAAGATTGATTCTGTTTCCTAGTCCACCATTACTGGAAGTGAACATTCTATGTAGAATTTTAATTTTTCTTCACCCGTTCACTAGGCTGCCTCTCATTTGTCTAGAGTTTTCGAAGGAATGGAGAGATAGCCAAGGCAAAAGGTAGGAAAAGTCATACTTAACTGACACCAATATTATCTGCTATTGGTTTCTTCTGTGTGATGCCAATGTTAAAACTGTCTCATTTTCTCTTGAGTACTCTAGTGGGCTTATCCTAGGACCTCCTGCTTGGCCCCATGCACTGTCCCTCCCTGGATTTAGGCAGCACTCTTCACTGACCATGTGTGAGTCCCGTCTGCATCCAAAGCTTTATTTTAGGATCTTTCTGTTGAGGCTGCCTGGCTTCTTACAAGAAGCCTCCTTCAATGGAATATTTTCCAAAACAATTCCAGGACAAAGTTCCTACTTCATATTTCATATCTGATTCCTAAAACACTATATGTCTTTGAGCCATCCTCAGGGGGATATGCTTTCCAAACACTTTTCCTCAGCTCCTCCACCACAGAATGTTTTAGCCAGCTTCTGGCCTCTTTCTTTATTCATTAATGAGTCAGACATGGCTATGTCCCTTTAATCCAGGGTCCCAATCATAGCACTCTAAGTGATCTTTTGAAATCCTCTCTCCTTAGGCTCATGGTTAAGGGGCCTTCATACCTTCCCCTTGGCAAGGGTGGGCCTCACAGTGCAACTATATTCTCCTTAGAGAAGAAGCTTTCAGTTTCTAGCAACTCCAAGCCTCTTCACTTTCAACAGTTTGTATCTGAATGGGAGTAGGAGCTAAGAATAGCGAAACTACTTTATATCACTTATTTTGAAAACTGGCAAAAAAGAAATCAACTTCTCATTTTGGAATGCAGGGCTAGTTTGCCCCTATTGCTTTAGATCTCAGACAAAATGGAGACATGCTGAATCCCAATGTAATAGTGCCTTCAAAAGGTACAAGCATGAGGAGACATAACATTTCTAGGTTACCTACTCTATGCAATCTCCTATACTATGTACTTTAGTGTACATATATTTTTTCATCTTCTCCTCCCAATCTTATGAAGTTACTAATTACTGATTGAAAATTCATATTAAATTAACCTGTATTTTCATCTGAACGTTGGATCAAACAAGATTTTTTAATGTAGTAAGAAAAACTTCTAAAATTAAGAAACAGTAAGTTAAGAAAACGTGCTTTATGTATTTGACTTAGAGAAATAGGATATATTACCAAACTTCTTCAAACTTTTCCATAAACTGGAAATAAATTTTCTGTCTGCATTCTTGTCTGTTGCACAATGGGTAAATAACATGAAATAATATTTGTCTTTGTTTTTATTCTTTGTTTCATGTAATCACAGTGCCCCTTTTAATTTCTCTTCTAACCTCCACTCCCATGAATTCGCTGGTTTATTCCTTATTGCCATATTCTGCATAAACACTACAGATCTGTGGTTGATTTCCCAGCCCTAGTATTGTCCTCTTTCACTTGTCCATGAACACTGCTAGGAAACTAATCTTCACAGCATGCTGTTTTTATTGTATCACTCTTTAATCCAAAAAAGTTACCAAGGCATCCTACTAGTAGTTCTACTTCCTGGGAGAAGTAGTTAAGGCCAAGACCACTAAACCTTGACTTGCAAAAATGAATGATGTCACATCTAAATCTTCAAGAAACAAATAGTCAAAAAAATCCATTCTATTATTTATTTTTAGCTCAAGTCCTTGGCTCTACACCCCAGTCTAGTTCTACCCTACTGCCTACTGAATTTCTGTTTAGCTTAATCTACCTAAGGTCTATACAGTATTTTTCTTGGCCTCTGCTTCAGTTCCTTCCCAGTTTTGTGTGAAAGTGACTGATTAATCTGAAGAGGAACCTACCCGTAGCTTCCTTAAAAAGATGAATTCCAAAAGATAAAAGTGCAAGAGAAATATATGGGTGAAAGATCCCAGCCCAGTCCTCTATACAATTCCTTTACTAACCCTGCTAAAAGCCCCAGACCAGGGGGCGGCTGGCAAGATGGTGGCATAGGAACACCTACAGTCTACAGCTCCCAGCAAGATCAACACAGAAGGTGGGTGACTTCTGCATTTCCAACTGAGGTACCCGGTTCATCTCATTGCGACTGGTTAGACAGTGGGTGCAGCCCACAGAGGGCAAGCAGAAGCAGGGTGGGGCATCACCTCACCCAGGAAGCACAAGGGATTGGGGGACTCCCTCTCCTAGTCAAGGGAAGCCATGAGGCACCGTGCCGTGAGGAATGGTGCATCCCACCCAGAAACAATGATTTTCCCGTGGTCTTCTCAACCTGAAGACCAGGAATTTATTTTCTTATCCCGTTGGCAGTTGGAATGCTAGCAAGACAGAACCATTCACTCCCCTGGAAAGGGGGCTGAAGCCAGGGAGCCAAGGGGTCTAGCTCAGTGGATCCCAACCACACGGAGCCCAGCAAGCTGAGATCCACTGGCTTGAAATTCTCGCTGCCAGCACGGCAGTCTGAAGTCAACCTGGGATGTTCCAGCTTGGTGGGGGAAGGGGGCATCCACCATTACTGAGGCTTGAGTGGGCAGTTTTCCCCTCACAGCATAAACAAAGCTGCCAGGAAGTTCGAACTGGGTGGAGCCCACCGCACCTTGGCAAAGCTGCTGTAGCCGGACTGCCCCTCTAGATTCCTCCTCTCTGGGCAGGGCATCTCTGAAGGAAAGGCAGCAGCCACAGTCAGGGTCTTATAGATAAAATTCCCATCTCCCTGGAACAGAGCACCTGAAGGAAGGGGCAGCTGCGGGCGCAGCTTCAGCAGACTTAAATGTTCCTGCCTGTCAGCTCTGAAGAGAGCAGTGGATCTCCCAGCACAGCACTCAAGCTCTGCTAAGGGACAGACTGCCTCCTCAAGTGGACCCCAGAACCCCGTGCCTCCTGACTGGGGGGACATCTCCCAGCAGGGGTCGACAGACACCTCATACAGGAGAGCTCCGGCTGGCATCTGGCAGGTGCCCTTGTGGCACATACCTTCCAGAGGAAGGAACAGGCAGCAGTCTTTGCTGTTCTGCAGCCTCCACTGGTGATACCCAAGCAAACAGAGTCTGGAGTGAAACTCCAGCAAACTCCAGTAGACCTACAGCAGAGGGACCTGAAAACTAACTAACAGAGAGGAAGAGCATCAACATCAACCTAAAGGACGTCCACATCAAAACCCCATCTGAAGGTCACCAACATCAAAGACCAATCCACGAAGATGGGGAGAAATAAGCACAAAAGGCTGAAAATTGCAAAAACCAGAATGCCTCTTCTCCTCCAAAGGATCACAACTCCTTGCCAGCAAGGAAACAAAACTGGATGGAGAATGAGTTTGGTGAACTGACAGAAGTAGGCTTCAGAAGGCGGGTAATAACAAACTTCTCCAAGCTAAAGGAGCATGTTCTAAGCCAATGCAAGGAAGCTAAGAGCCTTGAAAAAAGGTTACAGGAATTGCTAACGAGAATAACCAGTTTAGAGAAGAACATAAATGACCTGATGGAGCTGAAAAACGCAACACGAGAACTTCATGAAGCATACGCAAGTATCAATAGCCGAATTGATCAAGCAGAAGAAAGGATATTAGAGATTGAAGATGAACTTAATGAAATAAAACATGAAGACAACATTAGAGAAAAAAGAATGAAAAGGAATGCACAAAGTCTCCAAGAAATATGGGACTGTGTGAAAAGACCAAAACTATGTTTGATTGGTGTACCTGAAAGTGACGGGGAGAATGGAACCAAGTTGGAAAATGCTCTTCAGGATATTATCCAGGAGAACTTCTCCAACCTAGCAAGACAGGACAACATTCAAGTTCAGAAAATACAGAGAACACCACAAAGATACTCCTAGAGAAGAGCAACCCCAAGACACATAATAGGCAGATTCACCAAGGTTGAAATGATGGAAAAAATGTTAAGGGAAGCCAGAGAGAAAGGTCAGGTTATCCTCAAAGGGAAGTCCATCATACTAACAGCAGATCTCTCTGCCGAAACCCTATAAGCCAGAAAAGAGTGGGGGCCAATATTCAAAATTCTTAAAGAAAATCATTTTCAACCTAGAATTTCATATCCAGCCAAACTAAGCTTTATAACCAAAGGAGAAAAAAATCCTTTACAGACAAGCAAATGCTGAGAGATTTTGTCACCACCAGGCCTGCCTTACAAGAGCTCCTGAAGGAAACACTAAACATAGAAAGGAACAACTGGTACCAGTGACTGCAAAAACATATCAAGTTGTAAAGACCATCAGTGCTATGAAGAAACTGCATCAACTAACAGCCAAAATAACCAGCTACCATCATAATGACAGGATCAAGTTCACACACATTATTAACCTTAAATGTAAATGTGCTAAATTCCCCCAATTAAAAGAAACAGACTGATCTCTTTCTCATTCCATGTGAAATCTAAAATAGTCCCACTCATAGAAACAAAGAGCAGAAGGGTGATTAGCAGGGGTCAAAGGGGAGGGGGAAATGGGGAGTTGGTCAGATGGTACAAACTTTCAGTTATCAGATGAAAAGATTTTAGGGAACTAATACAATGGATGACAACTATATTTCATAATAATGTATTGTATACTTGAAATATGTTGAGAGGAGATTTTACATTTTCTGACCACATACACACACACACAGACATACAAAGATAACTATGTGAAGTGATGGATATGTTAATTAGCTTGATTGTGGTAATTATTTCACAGTGTATACATATGTTGAGACATCATGTTGTATACCTTAAATATATTTAATTTTTATTTATTAATTTTACCTCAATAAAGCTGGAAAATGGTAAAAAAAAAAAAAAAAGACATAGACTGGCAAATTGGATAGTCAAGACCCATCAGTGTGCTGTATTCAGGAGACCCATCTCACATGCAAAGACACACATAGGCTCAAAATAAAGGGATGGAGGAATATTTACCAAGCAGATGGAAAGCAAAAAAAAAAAAAAGTACGGGTTGCAATCCTAGTCTCTGATAAAACAGACTTTAAACCAACAAAGATCAAAAGGGATAAAGAAGGGAATTACATAATGATAAAAGGATCAATGCAACAAGAAGAGCTAACTCTCTGAAATATATATGTGCCCAATATAGGGGCATTCAGATTCATACAGCAAGTTCTTAGAGACCTACAAAGAGACTTAGACTCTCACAAAATAATAGTGGGAGACTTTAACACCCAACTGTCAATATTAGGCAGATCAATGAGATAGAAAATTAACAAGGATATTCAGGACTTGAACTCAGCTCTGGACCAAGCAGACCTAATGGACATCTACAGAACTCTCCACCCCAAATCAACAGAATATACATTCTTCTCAGAACCATATTGCACTACTTCTAAAATTGACCACATAATTGGAAGTAAAACACTCCTCAGAAAATGCAAAAGAATGGAAATCATAACAAACAGTCTCTCAGACCACAGCGCAATCAAATTAGAACTTAGGAGTAAGAAACTCACTCAAAACTACACAACTACATGGAAACTGTACAACCTGCTCCTGAATGACTACTGGGTAAATAATGAAATTAAGGCAGAAATAAATAAGTTCTCTGAAACAATGAGAACAATAACACAACATTCCAGAATCTCTGGGACATAGCTATAGCTGTGTTTAGAGGGAAATTTATAGCACTAAATGCACACAAGAGAAAGTGGGAAAGATCTAAAATTGACACCCTAACATCACAATTAAAAGAATTAGAGAGGCAAGAGCAAACAAATTCAAAAGCTACCAGAAGACGAGAAATAACTACGATCAGAGCAGAACTGAAGGAGATAGAGACATGAAAAACCCTTGAAAAAAATCAGTGAATCCAGAAGCTGGGTTTTTTTTGCTTTTTTTTGTTTTTTTTTTTGAAAAAAAAAAGATCAACAAAATAGACAGACAGCTAGCCAGATTAAAAAAGAAGAAAAGAGAGAAGAATCAAATAGACAAAATAAAAAATGATAAAGGGGATATCACCACTGATCCCACAGAAATACAAACTACCATCAGCGAATATTATAAACACCTCTACGCAAATAAACTATAAAATCTAGAAGAAATGGTTAAATTCCAAGACATATACACACTCCCAGGTCTAAACCAGGAAGAAGTTGAATCCTTGAATAGACCAAAAACAAGTTCTGAAACTGAGGCAGTAATTAATAGCCTACCAGCCAAAAAAGGCCAGGACCAGACAGATTCACAGCTGAATTCTACCAGAGGTACAAAGAGGAGCTGTTACCATTCCTTCTGAAACTATTCCAAACAGTAGAAAAAGAGGGAATCCTCCATAACTCATTTTATGAGGCCAGCATCATCATGATACCAAAACCTGACAGAGACACAACAAAAAAAGAAAATTTCAGGTGAATATCTCTGATGAACATCAATGCAAAAATCTTCAAACCGAATCAAGCAGCACATCAAAAATTTATTTACCACAATCAACTCAGCTTCATCCCTGGGATGCAAGACTGGTTCAACATATGCAAATCAATAAGCGTAATCCATCGCATAAACAGAACCAAGAAGAGAAACCACATGATTATTTCAATAGATGCAGAAAAGGCCTTAACAAAATTCAACACCCATTCACACTAAAAACTCTCAATAAACTAGTCATTGATGGGACGTATCTCAAAATAATAAGAGCTATTTATGAGAGACCCACAGCCAATATCATACTGAATGGGCAACAATGGGAAGCATTCCCCCTTGAAAACTGGCACAAGACAAGGATGCCCACTCTCACCACTCCTATTCAACATAGTATTGGAAGTTATGGCCAGGGCAATCGGGCAAGAGAAAGAAGTAAAGGTATTCACATAGGAAGAGAGGAAGTCAAATTGTCTCCGTTTGCAGATGACATAATTGTATATTTAGAAAACCCCATCATCTTAGCCCAAAATCTCCTTAAGCTGATAAACAACTTCAGTAAACTCTCAGGATACAAAATCAATGTGCAAAAATCACAAGCATTCCTATACACCAATACTAGACAAACAGAGAGCCAAATCATGAGTGAACTCCCATTCACAATTGCCACAAAGAGAATAAAATACCTAGGAATACAACTTACAAGGGATGTAAAGGACTTCTTCAAGGAGAACTACAAATCACTGCTCAAGGAAAAAAGAGAGGACACAAACAAATGGAAAAACATTCCATACTCATGGATAGGAAGAATAAATATTGTGAAAAATGGCCATACTGCCCAAAGTAATTTATAGATTCAAGGCTATCCACTGACTTTCCATTAAGCTACCATTGACTTTCTTCACAGGATTAGAAAAAAGGTACTTTAAATTTCATATGGAACCAAAAATGAGCCCACATAGCCAAGACAATCCTAAGCAAAGAGAACAAAGCTGAAGCCATCACACTACCTGACTTCAAACTATTCTGCAAGGCTACAGTAACCAAAACAGCATGGTACTGGTATCAAAACAGATATATAGACCAATGGAACAGAACAGAAGCCTCAGAAATAACACCACTCATCAACAACCATCTGATTTTTGACAATCCTGACAAAAACAAACAATGGGAAAAGGATTCTCAATTTAATAAATGGTGTTGGGAAAAATGGCTAACCATATGCAGAAAACTGAAACTGGACCCCTTCCTTACACCTTATACAAAAATTAACCCAAGATGGATTAAAAACTTAAACATAAAACCTAAAACCATAAAAACCCAAAAAGAAAACCTAGGCAATACCATTCAGGACATAGGCATGGGCAAAGACTTCATGACTAAAACACCAAAAGCAATGGCAACAAGAGCCAAAATTGACAAATGGGGTCTGATTAAACTAAAGTGCTTCTGAACAGCAAAAGAAACTGTCATCAGAGTGAACAGGCAACCTAGAGAATGGAAGAAAATTTTTGCCATCTATACATCTGACAAAGGGCTAATATCCAGAATCTATAAGGAACTTAAACAAATTTACAAGAGAAAAACAAAAAACCCCATCAAAAAGTGGGCAAAGGATATGAACAGACATTTCTCAAAAGAAGACATTTATGCAGCCGACAAACATATGAAAGAAAAGCTCATCATCACTGGTCATTAGAGAAATGCAAATCAAAACCACGAGATACCATTTCATGCCAGTTGGAATGGCGATCATTGAAAGGTCGAGGATGTGGAGAAATAGGAATGCTTTTACACTGTTGGTGGGAGTGTAAATTAGTTCAAGCATTGCAAAAGACAGTGTAGCAATTCCTCAAGGATCTAGAACCAGAAATACCATTTGACATTATGACATTACTGGGAATAAACACAAAGGATCATACATCATTCTACTATAAAGACACATGCACACATATGTTTATTGCAGCACTGTTCACAACAGCAAAGACTTGGAACTAACCCAAATGCCCATCAATGACTGACTGGATAAAGAAAATGTGGGACATATACACCGTGGAACACTATGAAGCCATAAAAAGGATTAGTTCATGTCCTTTGCAGGGACATGGATGAAACTAGAAACCATCATCCTCAACAAACTAACAGAGGAACAGAAAATCAAACACCACGTGTTCTCACTGGTAAGTGGGAGTTGAACAATGAGAACACATGGACCCAGGGAGGGGAACTTCACACTCCACGGTTGGGGTGCTAGGGGAGGGAAAACATTAAGAGAAATACCTAAAGTAGATTATGTAGATGACAGATTGATGGGTGCAGCAAATCACTATGGCATGTGTATATGTATGTTCTGCACATGTATCCCAGAACTTAAAGTATAATAAAAAAAATTTTAAAAGAAAGAACAATAGTCATATAAACTGGAACTCCCACTCTTTTAGCCAGCCCACTAATTAGTGCACAATGAATCTTCAGTTTGTACCACTCCGTCAGGGAATTCTCTCTATGCTTTGTTACAAGTGTGGTTGGCCTGGAATAGATTAATACCTTTCATTTATTGAACAGCTTAGAGTTAGGGTTTTTCACATTCCATTAGCTCATTTTATACCATAATGATTTTTTGAAGTAAGCAAGAAAGCGGGAAAATTACTTTCATTTTATTAAAAAAAAAAAAAAAAAAGACAAGGAGCTCAGAAAGATCAGTTAGACTTCCCAAAGGTCATCTGGCAAGGTAGTAGTCAAAATGATGTTAGAATAGTGGTTTTATATGCTCTTCTTGCTACACCACAATATACTCAAATGTTCCTTTTCACCTTAGCATGACAACGAAAGTCACTCTCTTAAACCAAAAATGATGACTAGAACAAGAATATAGGGCCAGAACCATAGTAGATTCAGGCTTGTGTCTTATTGGAGTCAAAACTTTCAACTAGAATTAATATTTTGTTTAGTAATAAAGCTATAACCCAAACTCCAGCCTGATACTAGATGATTTTCAGCCTTTGGGATGTGTCCCATTCCAATTAAGCTGTTCCTTATCCTGTCTTGAAACGTGCTAACCATATGTAAACGTTTAGCTACAACGACTTCAATCAGATGCTAAATTAAATGGAAAAATTGGAGAATTTGGTATTCCCCTTTCTCCACATGTCTAATTTTATACCCTTGCAACACTTCTTACACTTACAATTGACTTAATTTTGTACTTCATCTTTGTTGTTGTTGCCAGTTTAATCACACAATGTTTTACTTCTATGTTATCAATTAAACATTTTTTTCTCAGAAAATAAAGAAAGCCCCATACCTAGAAGAAGGTTATGTTTCCATGAGCTCCCCCTAGAGGTTGGAGTGCTCATTAATACCAGTTACCTACCGAAACAAATTCACAATCCTCATTGTATTCAGAATAGGCCACGTTCATCCCAGCATCATTTGCTTGTAATTCAGTAATAAAATACAAACAGACAGCATAAGAAATTAAAAAGTGGCATAAGTATTTAGAGAAAGGTTTGACTGGTTGTTTCATTCATTCATTCCATAAATACCTTGGGTTGGAACATAAATTTTACATTTTAATTTTAGCAACATTGTCTTTCCAATAGGAACACATTATAGGGACTAGAAGAAATAAAGGGCACATTGGGTCAGTATTTGGAAAGAGAAAAGTACCAAAGAAAAATCTCTTTAAACAACAAAGACTCAATTTGCCTGTTTCATTCATTAATTTAACCATTCAACATTGTTGAGCGCTCGTTATGTGTCAGAATGCATTTGATATGGGAATTGAACAGTGAACAAGATATGACATCTGCCTTTATGAAGTCTTCAATTCAATGATTGCTGACAGGTGAGGCAACAAAAAGAAAGTCACATGAAAGAATGTCAGTGGAGAAAGAAGAGCAGAAAGCAAAATAGGATAAGTACTCTAGCAGAATGTGACATATGAGTCAAATTTTAAAGGATAAATAAATTTGGATTAAGTTGGGGCAGAAGGAAAGAACACTGGATGATGTCAAATAAAACTATCAGAGATGTATCATAGACCAATGAATAAACTGGAGATTTGCATTTTGACTTCAATAAAACTTTTTTTTTTTCAAGAGAATTAAATCGTTTATTGATTACACATGATAATGGATGATACACAAGCTTCATTCCCATCTATAATTTTATCTGGTACCATTATTCAATTTAGATATATTGCATAG
>NW_012114400.1:3224814-3245680 GCF_000951035.1 Colobus angolensis palliatus | reverse complement strand
GGAACGCTTGGTGTTTGGATCTCTCATTACCACACAGTCCGTGAGCGTTCCCCATTGCTCAAAATGGCTCCTCAGGCTCTCATCGGTTGTTTCAAAGCTCAACCCTCCAATGAAGAGCTTCCTCAGCTGTTCGGGCTCTTTAGGAGACTCTGACTTAGACATGACGGCAGGGAGAAGAGAGACTTTAAGGATGCTTCTTCGGCGGCGTCCACAGGCAGAAACGACTTCAATAAAACTTTTATTGCAGGATTTTTTAACTTAAGAGGAAAGAGAGACAACACTTACAAATGCCTGGAGGCCTAAATGGCCCAAATTTGCCTCAGGGTCCCAAAAAGGTGATTTAAAATGGAATAGAAACTCAGAGCATGGTTGCTTAGAAGGGATGGGGTGCTTTAATGATAGAATTCCATTTAAATTATTATTAGAAACACCTTTAATTATTGCAATACTGTCTTAAGGGCCTCAAAAAAAAAAAAAAAACAACTAAATTCATTTTATACAATAAGTATACAATAGACAAGTTTCCTTCCACCAGCCCAACAACATCTTGCATTTGAGAAAACAAAGATCCAGAGAAGTTAAGTAAACAAAATTACACAGAAATTTGTGGCAGGGGCATGAAAGTGAGACATAATTAAATGCTGCATGTATTATACCAGAATTAATAAATCAAAACATTACATATGAGAGATTACATAGAGCTACATTAAAACCATTTGCTTTCCACAATCTGTTATTAAGATTTGTCTCAATCCATCAACTGTTACTGAGAACTTCTAGAGCATGTCAGTATAACAATAAATTTTTGACTGAGATTATTAAAAGCATGCAATTTTATTAATCAAATGATTTTTTAAAAAACATGTTTCCTAAGATTTGGAATTTTCCACTTTCCATGCTCTCACCAGGTTCAAATAAGAATGGAAAAATACAGACTTATTGAAAAACGTCTTCACAGAGGTAACACATTACCATTCAAAATGTGTAAATTTGGGCTTCTTTCATTTGTATTTGTGAATTACACATTCAATGAAGATTTATTGAGCACTCACTATGTGTATGGATTGTACCAAATGCTAAGGATAAAACAACAGAAACAAATATAAAACAAAACAAAACAGAAATAGATCTTGCTCTAGTGGCAAAATCAGTGTAGTGAATAGTGTGTAAGAAGAGCATGTTTTCAAAGCTGTTTATTTCAAACAGTATGTTTTCAAAAACATTTATTTATTTTGATGTTTTAGTGGCTTTTATTGAAATCAAATTACAAATTCAGATTCTATAATTCCAAACAGATTAGTTCCACATCTTTGCTCTCAAGGCATTGACTTTTTAATTTTTGACAATCTGATGAATGTAAAATGGTATGGCTTTGGGTTTGTAATTTGCATATACCTGGTAACTAAAGAGTTAGAGGATTTTCTTTCACATATATATGGGCCACTTGTATTCATTTTGTGAAATGTCTATTTATTTTGCCTGTATGTTTATGGAATTATTGATCTTGGTTATATTTAGGAATTATTATATATTATGGATATTAATATTTTGCTATCATTTGAATTTTGAGTGAGACACAAATGTCTCGGAGGCTTGATTGTGCTTGTGCCCCTTAGTGAATCTGCTCTCACATATGTGTTAGCCAAAGCTTCTCTCACTTTTGTATGCTCAAATCTGTTTCCTGCAACTCCAACCCCTACCCCACCCAAAATTCCTGCCCTGAATTTGCAACTTTCCACTAAAGGTCATTCATCCTGTTCCAGAAATTCTGAAAATACTTCAAATCCACCATTACATTTATATAGCCCCAACACTTGGAAGAGTCTCTGACACACTGTGGTTTTGTAATGGTTCAGATGACACTTTCTTGCTATTCCTTCACGTGGTGGAAGGTCAAGAGGATCTCTTGAGCTTCTTTAAGAAGGGCATTAATCCCAATCATGAGGGCTCTGCCTCATGACCTAATCACCTGCCAAAGACCCCAACTCCAAATACTATCACATTGGAAATCTGATTTCAACATATGAATTTGGAGCAGGGGAACATAAACATTTAGACCATAGCTGTGGGAAAATAAAACAAACATGAGTACAAATGAAGGCAAGAATCAGGGTTGTATGGAAATTTGAGCTTAAAGAGATGATATACAAACTACTATAACATTTCACCAGAGCAGCACCTTTTTGCTTCAGGGTATCTCTTGAAGTTTCTCGTTCATGCATTTACCTACACTGGTCTTAAAGATTCCAACTTCAGAATATGGAACGTGCTACTTCCTCCCATTCTTTACTCCTCAGTACCAAACTGACTAGGTCAAATAGTATTTGAGAAAAAAGAACATGTATTTCCTTCTGTTGATTTCCTATTATGCATCAGGCATTTTTTATGCATCATGACATTTAATACTAAAACCATTACTTTATAAGAAGGTTCATTTTGCAAAATCAAAAATAAAAAGGAATTTTAAGTTAATAGTTAATTATTTCATAAGATTATGGTGAAGAATTTTAATGAGTAAAGTAAGGCTAAAAAAGGAGAAGGTACTTGTCCAAGGTGACCAACTTGTGACCTGCTGGAGTCAAGATTTAAAGCCAGGAAAATGTTAAACAATTACAACCTATGGTTGTATGTGATACTAATCCATTCTTAATGTAATCTATTCCTAATCTTGTCCCCCAAGTTTTTTTTTTAACTAAACATAGATAAATACCTGAGACTGGGTAATTTATAAAGAAAAGAGGTATGATTGGCTCATGGTACTGTAGGCTGTACATGCATGGTGCCAGCAACTGCTTGGCGTCTGGGAGACCTCAGGGAGCTTTTACCCGTAGTAGAAGGCAAAGTGGGAGCCAGTGTCTTATGATGCAAGAGAGAGAGCAAGAGAGGGGGAGAGGTGTCACACACATATAAACCACGAGATCTCGCGAGAACTCACTATCAGGAGGACAGCTCCATGCCACGAAGGATCCGGCCCCATGACCCAAACACTTCCCACCATGCCCCACCTCCAACACTGGGAATTAAAATTCAGCATGAGATTTGGTGGGGACCTATATTCAAACTATGTTACTGAATTATATCACCATATCACTTCCCTCCTCAGAGTATTGAGACCCTGAGAGATTGCCCACCTTTGAATTAAAGCCTTATTTTTTGCTTTCTGATTTTCCAGTAAATTGCTAGGCAGCCAGGGTTTTCAAACATAGCATTCCTTTCAGTTCTCCTTTACTGTTCACTCCCCATCCATAAGAACCTGGGCTAGAGTATTTCAAAAATGGGTCACTGTTTTCTGAAAAAGCTATGTTTTGATATAGTACACTTTGGACACCATACCTTGTCGAAAAATTGAATTTTATATCAGTGCTTCTAGGAGAAGCACAGTGTTTCCCTATCCCATAGTTGACATATGCCACAATAAAACTCACTCTAATCCTCAGACGCAATGGAAACGCTTGTTTAAATTAATCTTATTAATATCATGTAAGAAATTGTAAGGAAGATGTATTTTCTTAGACATTGAATAGTCTAAGAAGTTAGGATCTAGATTGGTGAGCATTTGATAAATATTGCATAGTGAAGCTAATGAGAGGCTAAATATTTTATAGTCAATCATAATCTTTTTATTTTTTTGAAATGGAGTCTCGCTGTGTCACCCAGGCTGGAATGCAGTGGTGTGATCTCAGCTCAATGCAGCCTCCGTGTCTCGGGTTTAAGTGATTCTCCTGCCGCAGCCTCCCAAGGAGCTGGGATTACAGGCATGCACCACCACGCCCAGCTAATTTTTTACATTTTTAGTAGAAATGGGGTTTCACAATATTGACCAGCTGGTCTCGAACTCCTGACCTCATGACCCACCTGCCTCAGCCTCCCAAAGTGCTGGGATTACAGGTGTGGGCCACCGCGCCCAGCCCTATAATCTTTTAACGTAAACTTAAGCCACAACGGGGAAAATGTCCATATTCAGCTTTACCGTTCAATATTATATCCCTTAACAATCAGCATTTCAGTATATGTAAGATATTTTCCTTCATTCCTTTACCAGCCTCTTTTTCTCTGTCATCATTTCTGACATAAAACTATATTTTTACATAAAATTTTATCTTCAGATAAAAATGTTATTAAAATAACCCGACTCAGGCCGTTGAGCCGCGGTCGGGGGGTGGGGAATTCCAGCTGGTTTACTACATTGAGTTCTCAAGGGAGGACAAACTAAGTCACAGGAAATTTGGTGCCTATCAGCTGAGTTAGATAAATCTTAAAAATCATATTTCAAATATTTTTCTTTTTTTCTTTCTTTCTTTTTTGTTTCCTGAGGTAGAGTTTCGCTTTTCTCACCCAGGCTGGAGTACAATGGCGCGATCTCTGCTCACTGCAACCTTCGCCTCTCTGGTTCCAGCGATTCCCTGCCTCTAATCAGTTCTGTCTTCTAGACTTTGTAACTAGATTTGGAATTTTAGGGAAATTTCTCAAAAAAATTCAACAGCTCTAAAATTTCCTGTAAAGCATTTGGATTCTTGGGGATGGTAGCAACTGATCAGAAAAACAACCTTTATACAGAGAACTCAAAACTTTGATTCTCTCTGTTGCTTATATCCATCAATTTTTTAAAATGCAATACCAATTTAACATAGAGACAAGACTATACACTTTAAATATTAAATACAGTCTAAAATGATCAGTTGATCTCTTTCCTCAAACCTTTAAGAAACCTCTGAAAAATCTAAACCATCTGTGATTGCTAAACTCTGGTCTTTTAACCTAACATGTCATGAAAGGTGACAACTTTAATCAAGAATTCCCCTCCCTCAATTCCTCATAAATTTAGTATTAAATTTTGTTACTGGCTAATGTAAAACGTCTAGTATCCACTCCTCCCCATCTCACTTCCTTCCCCCATTCATTATCTAGGAAGGATGTGGTTTCTGTTTATCTCAGGGACAATTAATGTTTCCAGAAAGTATGCATCAATGTCTCATTATTTTAGCACACAACCAAAATTTTAAGTTTAACAAAGACCTCTGGTCATCCTTATACCTTAGTTTGTATTTAGCTATCTGAAAAGAATGATATATGATGATTTGTAAAATATAAAGACTTATTTAACCAGCCTATTTCTAAAGCCCTAGGAAATGCTTACTGGTAAGAGAATGTTAAAACTGCCTGACAGCTAATTAAAGCGCACACAAACACACACAAACAAACACACACACACACACGTTTCTCTTATTGTACTAGAATAATGCCTGAATAAATGAAAGCATAAATGAGGAGCCATATTGCTTTGTATTTATAATTTACCTTAACTGTAATGTTTTACTCCTTAATTACCAAATGAAATGAATGAGAGGTAGCCATATACAGATTTCCATGATTTACAGAGCCATATAACATCAACTTATATAGATGCAGCATTTCATATTATATTCTGTCATTATCACTATAAACCTCATGACAGCATTCCTGCAAAATCATGTGTTATCTATCTTTTTCAACTGAGCGAACTAAGACTCAGACAAATTCATAGATTTGCCCAAAGCTGCAAAGCTCGTGTCAAGAGTGAGACTCATTCCTGGACTTTCACCCAGAATCTGGTGCTACTTATCCATAAAGAAAGCCCCATGTTCTCTACTGCCAGGATCAGACAGGTTCTTAGATATTATCCTAGAAACTACATGTGGTACAAAACTTGAGCAAGTTGCCAAGAATAGGTTTTTCAATTATTGGGGTGACGTTGCTACACAGAATAGTAAAGAAAATGAGCTTTGAGGTCTGTCAACACTTGATTCTTTCCCTATCTCCTCAATTTTCTCACTCTGGGAACTCAGACAAATTATTTAACTTTTGTGTACCACCAAAACTTTACAGAATTATTGTGAGTAATAAAAGTAAAATATCTGGCTCCTCAGGGACACTCATTAATGGGAGTTATAAAAAGAGTGAAATGCCCCAGCAGAGGAGAAAACGTTTGGTGAATCAGCAGAACCACCTGTGGAGCTTTGAAAACGCTGGTTTCTCTAAACTGGTTCTATAAGAAAGAAATCAGGCCAAGCACTTGATTACAACTTAATAACAATGTCACAACAAGATAGAAATTATTTTCCCCAACTTAAAGGAAACAAGACTGACACTTGAATAAATTAAAAATGATGGAGCCAGAATTAGAACATGATCTCCCTAAATCTTTTCACTGCACACTTTGTGTTTCTGCATATCCATGTTTGCCTCAACTATGACATATGTTGTCATTGAAGCTGGCTTCAAAGTTAATGTGATTATGGCAATGACGTACTTCTGAACCATAAAATTGTTGATTCTGATTAATGCCACATGAGGTGAATAGAATGGAAATACACAGCATTGTGTAAATCGTTAGATTTTCTTTTCAAAGACCATGGTTGTTTACTTATTTCTCAAGACTGGACTTCTGAATATAGATCATTTGACTACAGTGAATCATCTCTTCTAATAGTACTTACTATAGGTGTCATCTTCAAGTAGGAGATACCACAATTTAACTCCCTTTCAATGAAATCATATTTTATATGCAAAGAAAGCTCATCCACACAATAACTAAAAATACGTAGTTGTAAATTTACATACTTCATGTTTTCAGAATACCCATTATTTTGTAGAAAGTTTACCTGTTATGATGACATATTTGTGATATTAAGCTTCAGTATGACAGTTTAATATCTACATGAATAGAACTCATAGTCATTTATCATTCAATTGTTCATTCAATCATTACATGGAGTATACACATTGTATTAAGAATAAAATAGTGAACGAAATCATCAGGGTTCTAGTTAGAGAGATTGATCTTACTCATATAATCCCGTAAGTAAATGTAAAAATGCAACCATCTTAGGAACCATTAAGAAAACACATAGGGTAATATAAGAAGTCATATTTGGAAGAATTTATGACAAAGTGACACTCTATGAGGTCTGAACAATGAATAAACTTCATTAGGTAAAGAGCGTTAGGACTAATATGCAGGCAAAGAGAAGAGTCTGTGTAAATGCTCCGTTCTAAGAACTAAAAGTACTAGCTAGAAGACTAATAGAGAGGAAGCTGAGGTGAAATTAGATAAGAACACATGATGCAAAGCCTGGTAGGCTTAGAAAGAATTTTTTTCTTTATCCCAAGAGTATCTGCAGACGTGCAATGGTTCCATGCCAGAGAATGACTTGTCAAATTTTTATTTTATTTTATTTTATTTTATTTGAAAAAGATCTGCCAGACACGGTGGCTCACACTTGTAATCCTAGCACTTTGGGAGGCCAAGGCAGGCAGATCATGAGGTCAGGAGTTTGAGACCAGCCTGGCCGACACAATGAAACCCAGTCTCTACTAAAAAAATACAAAAATTAGCTGAGCATGGTGGCAGGCACCTGTAATCCCAGCTACTCAGGAGGCTGAGGCAGGAGAATCTCTTGAACCTGGGAGGTAGAGGTTGCAGTGAGCCGAGATCATGCCACTACACTCCAGCCTAGGCCACAGTGCTAGATTCTCTGGAAAAAAAGAAAGAAAGAAAGAAAGAAAAAGATCATTTTGACTGCTTTGGGTAATAAATAGGAAGGAGACAAGAAGATATATGTGAGAGTCGATTATGGTTTGAGCCAGGGTAGTGGTGGTAGAAAAAAATTACACACATGCAAAAGATATTTAGGAAATAAAATCACAAAAGAAGAATTGTGCTATAATTTGCTGAAAGGGAGAAACAAAGCAGGCAGATTTGGTGAGGTAAATAGGGAGAGGGCAGAGAGAGCTTAGATCATGAGTTCCATTTTGGATATGCCAAGTTTGAGGTGTCATTGAAACATCCAGGTGAAAACATAGGCCTTTAGATATTCAAGTTTGGAGCTCAGAGGAGAAGTCTAGTAGAGATATGAGTATTTGAGCCCTCTGCTGATAATTGAGTCTAGGGGAAGAGCACAAAAAGTGAGAAAAGAGGGGCTAAGATCACATTTGGGCCAGTACAATATAGAACAGGGGAGGATGAACATAAAAAGATGAGTGGAAACAAATGCTCAAAATAAATAAAAAAAGCCATGGAGGGTTATATCAAAAAGTAAAGGGTGAAAGTAGTTTAAAACAGGCAAAGATCTATCACAACTTGTGCTGGTCAGAGGTTAAGTATCATGAGGTCTAAAAACATGGCCAAACCTGTTGTATTGTTTTACTCCATTATACGTAGCCTCTTGCATTTTATTACTTTAAATATTTATATACATATATTTAACTGCCAAAACATTTTATGGCTAACCAGGCATATGAAACCTTTGTAAGCAGAGGAATGTTTTGGTCCTGGGAGGCACCTAATAGATAATAAAGCCATGCTTCCTGATTATATTTCTCAGAGTAGCTAATCAATTGTTGTCACCACATACTAATAACACAAGCACACGATCTTAGAATCACTCAGTTGTAAAATGTCATGTGAAATCAAAAGAATTTTGGAAACCATTAAAACAAATTTCAAAATTTCTCAAAGCCAAGTGCATTTGTTAAAAAGTTAAATGAAAGATGTATAACCTCTGTTAGATCACAAAAACAATACCTATCTATTTTCAATATGTAAAACACATATAAAACAAAGCAATTGAGAAAGACTAATAATAAGAGAACAGAGGTCGGGCACTGTGGCTCATGCCTGTAATCCCAGCACTTTGGGAGGCTAAGATGAGTGCATCACCTGAGGTTAGGAGTTTGAGACCAGCCTGACTGGCCAACATGGTAAAACCCCGCCTCTACTAAAAGTTAAAAATTTAGCAGGGCATGGTGGTGTGCACCTGTGGTCCCAGCTACTCTGGAGGATGAGGCAGGAGAATCGCTTGAACCTGAGAGGCAGAGGTTGCACTGAGCCAAGATCATGCCAATGCACTCCAGCCTGGGGGACAGACCGATACTCCATCTCAAATAAATAAATAAATAAATTTAATTAAATCTAAAAAAAAAAAAGGAAATGACAAGATAGGCAAATGCAAAGAAAAATATATTTTCAGTCAAAATGGAATACAAGACAAATAAAAGCATTAAATTTTAAAAAAGAAAAGTTTATTGTGATAGAAGTCAAGTATAAAGATCCACTAAATGTGAATATTTATAATGAAATAAAATTGTATTGAAAAGTATGAAACAAAATTAAAACGAGTGTAACACGAGGATGAATACACAGAAAACAACATGAAGAAACCTCAATTATCTTACTATATTAATTTGCTAGGGCTACTGTAACAAAGTACCACAAACTGGGTGGCTTAACCAAAAGAAATTTATTATGTCACAGTTCTGGTGGTTAAAAGTCAAAAACGAAGGTGTCAATAGTTTTATTCCTTCATATAGCTAGAAGGGAGAACCTGTTCCATGTCTGCCTCCTAGCTCATCATGGTTTGCTAGAAATCTTTAGCATTCCTTGGCTTATAGCAGCATAATTCCAGCCTTCAAATAGTGTTCTTTCTCTGTGTTAACATTGCTTCTAAATTATATGTTGTTGTAAGGAAATAGTCATTCTGAATTAGGGCCCACAATAGTGACCTCTTCTTAACTTGATCATCTTCAAAAACCATATTCCCAAATAAGGTAATATACACAGGCACTAGGGGTTATAATTTCAATATGTTTTTTTTTTTTTTGGTAGGGGTGGGGGACATAATTCAACCTATAACACTTACTCTAACCTATAATAAATAGGCTAAAAATATATAGGCACCATCTAATGTAACCAAATACAAAATACAACTTTTTCAAGTGATAATGGGCTATTTGTAAAAACTGACAAAAACCCAAGAGAAATGAAAACATACGTCCATAACTAGATTTATATAAAACTGTTTTCTAGCTAAATTAGTAATAAAAAGCCCAAACTGAAAATATCCAGGTGTGCATCATAGGAGAATAAAGAAATTTGTCATATTCCTACAATGGACTACTTCTCAATAATAATAAGGAAGCAATTTCTGATATATGCAATAACATGAATTAATCTCCAAAACATGCTCAGACTAAAAACGTCACACACACAAAAAGCACATACTCTTAGATTCCATTCAGAGAACAGGCAAACTAAACTATGGTGGAAAAGTATCAGAATGGTGGATGTCTCTGAGGGTGAGAGGTGGAGATTGACTGGGAAGGGACATGAGGGAACTTTCTAAGGGGATAGTACTGTGGCTTGCATACATGGATCCCTCCAAAATTTATATGTTAAAACTTAGCTACCAAGATGATAGTATTAGAAGGTGGTACCTTTAGGAAGTGATTAAGTGCCTTCAGGAGGTGATTAAGCCTTAAGGGCAAGCCCTCATAAATGGATATAATGACCTTTTAACAGAGATATGAGGGAGCTATTTGACCTTGTTTTGCACTTTTGCTTGAGCCACGTGAGGACACAGCAACAAAGCACCATTTTGGGAGCTGAGAGCAACCCTCACCAGACAATGAATCTGCTGGCACCTTGATCTTGGAGTTCCCAGCCTCCAGAACTGTGAGGAATAAATTTCTGCTGCTTGTAAATTACCCAGCCTAAGATATTTTGTTATAACAGCAGGAACAAAGATCGATGGTAACATTTATATCTTAACATGGTGTGCAGTACACCAATATTTGAATTTCTTAAATTTTAGCTAATGTATAATTTTAAGATTTTTGTATTTCCTTATATATAAATTTTACCTCAAAACAAGAAAAAAAAAACCTGAATAAGTACTGAATACTAGCTAATGATATACATGCTGAATATTTAGAGGAAAGTGCACTCATGTTTACAATTTACTTTAAAATGCATGAAAAAATAAGACGAATTAATGTATAGATAGATGTATGACTAGATTGATAGATAAGTGAAAAAGCACCTATAGTAAAATGTTAACAGTAGAATCTAGAGGCTGGGTGTATGGTGTTCTCTGTAATATTCTGTCTTCTTTGCTGTATGTTCAAATTTTTTCATAATAAAATGCTAGAAAAATAGACAAAAATCAATAAATTATAAAGTTCAATAAATTATCAAACTGTTTATTGTACATTCTCTAATCCAAATGTAATAAAATTTAAAAGTAATAATACAAACAACATAAACATTCTGGCCCACTAAAAAAAGTAGAAATAAGAAAAAAAAAACTATCAAATCAAAATTGCAAAAATTTAGAAAATAAAAATTATGTAAATATTGCATACAAAAATCTTTGGAACACAAGAAAAAGAAAGAGCAATTTCAAACACATGAATGTAAACACTCAATCCAAGTTAGAAAAAGACTAATAGGAAAAAATGAAGAAAGCAGAGAGAAGAAATCAATATGCAAAAAGCAGGAAATAATAACCATATTACAGGGACTGTGATGGTTAATTTTATGTGTCAACTAGACTGGGCTAAAAGATATCGAATATCCCTAGGAGTGCCTTTGAGGGAGTGCATTATTTCTTGGAGAGCCTTTGAGGGAGTTTCTGGAAGAGATTAACGTTTGACTCAGTGATCTGAGTAAAGAAGATCCATCACCGATGTGTGCGAACATGATTCAATCTGTTTAGGGTCAAATAGAAAGGTGAAGGAAGTGCAAATTCTCTCTCTCTTCTTGAGCTGGGACAATTATCTTCTCCTGCCTTATAGACATTGAAGCCCTTGTTTCATAGGTCAAAGGACTTTGAGACTTACACCAATCCTGTATTCCCCACTCCCTCTCTTCTCAGGTCTTCCAACAGAATTACACCTCAGGCTTTCCTGGGTTTCCAGTTCGCAGATGACATATCATGGGTTTTTTTGGCCTCCATAGTTGCATGAGTCAATTTCGTAATAAATTTTCTCTTCTGCCGGGCGCGGTGGCTCACGTCTGTAATCCCAGCACTTGGGAAGCCTAGGCTGGCGGATCACGAGGTCAAAAGATCGAGACAATCCTGGCCTATATGGTGAAACCCCGTCTCTACTAAAAATACAAAAATTAGCTGGGCATGGTGGCACTTGCCTGTAGTCCCACCGCTTGGGAGGCTGAGGCAGGAGAACTGCTTGAACCTGGGAAGTGGAGGTTGCAGTGAGTTGAAATTGCACCACTGCACTCCAGCCTGGCGACAGAGCTTTATTTAAAAAATAAATAAATAAAAATTAAAAAATAAAAAAATTCTCTTCTATTTATATATACTGTAGATAGACACATACATAGTAATGGCTCTGTTTCTCTGAAGAATGCTAATTGGGGGAGGGCTCCTCCAATCGGATGTACTGACCCAAGACTGTGTACCCACCAAAGACTATAAGACAGTGTTTCCAGAACCAGGGTTCATGCCAAATAAATTCTGAAAACAAGCAGCAGAATTGGTTGCATTTATTTTGGATTTCCAGAGATAGCAAGGGCAGCAGATGTGGTGGTACCGTTGAGAGTCCGTTTTCTTTGCATTGGCAGCACAAGCCACATCTGGTAATCAACTGTGCTGTCTTCTTCTCCATGCGGTAGAGGGTCTTTGGAACATGGCTCTTGGGCGTGTAACCTCCTGGTTTAGTTCTGAGCATTCCAAGAGTTTCTGTGAGCCTTCCAAATGCTTTCATGAATCTATTTTCCACTGATATTAGTCAGAATATGTTTTTATTTCTTACGGATAATAATCTGGACTGACACACAATAAAAAGTAAATGAGCCCGGGTGTGGTGGCTCACACCTGTAATCTCAGCAGTTTGGGAGGCAGAGGCAGGAGGATCATTTGAGATCAGGAGTTCAAGACCAGCCTGACCAACACGGTGAAACCCCATCTCCACTAAAAATACAAAAATTAGTACGGTGTGACGGCACATGGCTGTAATCTCAGCTAGTCGGGAGGCTGATGCAGGAGAATCCCTTGACCTGGGAGGCAGAAGTTGCAGTGAGCCGAGATCACACACTGCACTCCAGCCTAGGCAATAGAGTGAGGCTCCGTCTCAAAAAAGAAAAAAGAAAAAAGAAAAAAAGGTAAATAAAAGCTGATGAATACATCTTTTAAAAAGACAAGCCCCTCTTACACATAAGTATCAATGTTAAGGTAAAAATCAGTTTGCCGGGCCCAGTGGGTCACCCCTGTAATCCCAGCACTTTTGAAGACTGAGGCTGGCGGATCTCGAGGTCAGGAGACCGAGACCATCCTGGCCAACACGGTGAAACCCCGTCTCTACTAAAAATACAAAAAATTAGTGGGACGTTGTGGCGGGCGCCTGTAGTCCCAGCTAGTCGGGAGGCTGAGGCAGGAGAATGGCGTGAATCCGGGAGGCGGAGCTTGCAGTGAGCCGAGATTGTGACTCTGCACTCTAGCCCGGGCGTCAGAGTGAGATTTCCTCTCAAAAAAAAATAAAAGTAAAAATAGAAATAAAAAAATCAGTTAATAGAATACAGCAACTTCTTAAGAGAATACTTCATCATGACTCAGAGGGGTTTTCCCAAAGAAGGATTTCAGTATTAGGACATCTGCTATAATTAACATAATTAAAAGGTCAAAATAAATAAGTCATTTAATCATTATTATAGATGCCAAAAAGACGTATTATAAAGTTTAATATTCATTAGTGATTCAAAAGGAACCTTTGTCAAACTGGAATAATAGATTACTTCCAACATATAATATGTTTCTTCAAACTCAAATTGCATCACGCATAATGGGGAAACTATACATTCTGATTAACATCAGGAACAAGATAAGCATCCCACAACCTTAATATTAGTTACTACAATTTTTGAAGAATTAAACAAAGTAATTAGAAGAAAAGAAGAAATAAGTCACAAAAATTAAAGACCAAGAGAAAAATGTCATTTATTTTAGATGGTATGATTATATACCTGTAGGCTCAAAGGCATCAACTGATATTCAATTGTAACGTTAAAAAATAATTAAGCTGGCTAGACACAAATTAATACACAAAACATCATGGCTGTCCTACAATGACTGTCTTTACAACTAGTTAGGAAAATGTAGTAAAGATTTTATTTACAGTAGCAACAGTTAAAAAAAGAAAACTAGGAATAAACATAAAGGTGTAAGAATTATGTGATGAATAGCCAAAGAGAGACATTTTTAAAAGTTGAATAAATTGAAATGCATACATGTTTTTTAAATTTTCACTGTATAGTTATAGTTGTGTTTGTTTCCCTTAATTAATTTTATAAATACAACGCAATCCCAATAAAAATAGCCTTTTTTTTTTTTTTTGAGACTGGGTCTTGCTCCCCGGCCAAGGCTGGATTGCAATGGTGAGATACTGAAGCTTTGAGCTGCCTGGGCTCAGGTGATCCTCCTGCCTCAGCCTCCTGAGTAGCTGGTACCACAAGCTTGCACCACCACACCCAGCTAAATTTTATTTTTTGTAGAGACAGGGTCTCACCATGTTGCCCAGGCTGGTCTCGAACTGCTAGACTTAAACAATCCACCTGCCTCAGCCTCCCCAAGTGCTGGAATTACAGGCGTGAGCCACTGCACCTGGCCCAAATATGTTTTTTGATGGAACAAGACACAGATTACAAAATTCATGTAGAAAATTAAAGAATATCAAGTAAATAAAGAAGTGATGAAGAAATAGCCCTATCAGATATTTAAATCTGCTATAAAAGTATAGTAATGAAAGCAATGTGACATAAGCAATGGAAAGATCAGTAGAATAGAGGAGTTCAGAGAGAGACCCACAGAGGAGAGGACTTCACATATGATAAGGCAGCATTTTACAATAGTGAAAAATTATAAAGTATTCAAGAGATAATACTGGATAACTGTTTGCCTATTTGGAAAAGAAAAAACCAAGTTGCATTCCTACCTAATTCCCTAGACCATGATATATTCCAAATGTATGAAGTGTTTAATGTAAATAAATGAAAAAGTTAAAGTTCCAGATGAAAGCATGAGTGGATTTTGGTAAGGAGGCCTTTCTTGATATTCAAAACATAGAAGCCATTAAAGAGTCTAATAAATGCATTAAAATAAAACACTCCTAAACAATGACAATTATGTATCTATAAATACATATACATAATAAATGTATAAGTATATAAATAACTACATATATATATGTGCATCTATTTTGTGTGTGTAGAGAGAGAGAGAGAGAAAGGAAAGACAGCAGTAATCATTTCAGAAAGGAAACACATTGGAAAAGGAGTCTGGCAAGAGCTTACTCTGAGAAAGCTTGAGCCACTCAGGTGGCTAAATCCTGGGAAAGATAGAAAGGAAGATGGTAAAGTTCAGTCTCTCTCATTCTCTTCTGCAGAGGGGCATGTTCCACCAGGGAGGTGGAACCATCACACTGTCTGTGAGAAGCAGGTACTGGAAGAGCTCTAGTAGAGCTGAGACCCATTGAAAAGTCTCAAGCTCCAGTCCTGAATGTATAACGGCCATGCCCTTGCTAAGTGCAAATAAGAAGTGTCTTAACTTAGGATTATCAGGAAATAGCTTCTGAGATGGAGACTTTCACAATGGATGCTTATCAAAGAAGGAATGATCTGGGAAACAACATCCGCAGTGGTGAAGGAAATAGTGTTGCATAGAAAGAGGTCATGAACTGCAGGAAACCCGTAGCAGCCAGCCCTCTCAGCAGTTGAGAAATGAGTTATTTCGTCTCGAAGGGTGATCAGAGCAGTTCTCTACAGCATCTACCACAAACAGCAAGAGTGCCCCAAACAACCCTTGGCTAAGAGCAGAGATGAACAAATGCATAAAAATTCTTTTCTGAACGCATGCGTGCATGCGTGCAGGTGTGTGTGTGTATGTGTGTGTGTGTGTGTGTGTGTGTGGTTTGTCATTCACATCTGTTTAGTGTTTGGTCTTAGACTTGTATTTTGTTTACTGCTATATTCTTGTAGATACTTACACAGAACAAACCTTTAGACTCAGTATATGACTAATTAATAGATGTTGAATAAATAAATGCATAAATAAATGACAATTAAATTTTAACTTTCTTAAAATATAAAGAATTATTTCAACTATTTGGTCAATATCTGTCAATACTTTTAATGTATAAATCCTTTGGCTTTATAATTGCATATCTAGAAATTTTGCTATAGTTGTATTCACATAGATGAGCAAAAAAGTGTGATACAATATTGCTTGCTGCATTACTTATGATATGAAGACTATAAACAATATAAAGCCTATAAATATGGAACTAACTAAAGATTAATCCCAGATTGATACAATGGATTATCATGCAGTTGTTCAAAAGGAGGTAGTAGAATGTGCTTATAAGGAACTATCTCAAACATATATTTTACAGTGCTAAAAGGATGATACAAAACAGTGGATACAGTATCCCCACATTTGATACAAACAAAATGTATACATAGATAAAAATAGAAATCATGTAAGAACATGATAAAAAACAAAGTGAGGATTTCCTGCTAAATTTCTTTGGGTTTATCAAGGATATTGTCATGTTTTTTACCTCACCTATTTCACCCTCCCAAAAATCATAGAGCTACATCATATTTACTTCGAATATGCACTTGCAATAATCCTTACTGGTTTAAGGCACTCTTTTAGATACGAGGAAACTTAGGCACATAGAAATTACAGACATTGTCCAAGACATAGCTGTAGTTATACCAGAAACGTGCTAGAATGCCACATATCTGACAGCAATCAGGTATTCCTTCTGTTACAAAATGATCATTTCAGATTTCATCTAGCATGAGTTTTTTGGTTAGGTGAGACAGCTGAAAAATAAATTTTGACTTGTGAGAAGATAACTATGAATAACCTAGTATGAATTTATTTTCAGACACAAAGCAGCTGAAATAATCATCCATTAGGTAAAAGTTTGTTCCTTGGTTAAGTAGGGTGATTTTTTCAGTGTGAATCTGTATAGTACAAACCTCCTGAGAAAAATTAAGAAAACTTTTCTAATGGAATTCTATTACATAAATCCTTATTTAAATATTTTTGAACTTTTTTCTTAAAATAGCTTATATTTCTGTTTAAAGAGGGTGTTTGAAAGTATATATCTATAAAGCTTTCTCTAAAAATTGATTGTGATCCAAAGCTTATTTTGTAGCAACAAGCTTTTGCCCTTTGCTTTTAGCATGATGGTGAAGCACACAGACTGGTGTTAGACTTCCCTTGCTCAAATCTCAGTTCTTCCACTTAATATATGTGTGACCTTAATCAATTGCATGATATTTCTGTACCTCAGTGTCCTTATCTGTAAAATGTGTATGATAATACTACTTATCTCTATTAGTTGTTTTAGAAATTAAACTAGTGAATTGTGGAATATTATAATAGAACCAGTTAGATACCAAGCCTGTGTAAGAGTTATTATGCAGAGATATGGCCATGCTCTTAAAGTTTTGCAATAATCGGAAAAATAAATGGTGGTCCAGATCCTTCCCTCCTTCTTTAGTAAAGATTTACTAACTAGTCATTTGGCCGGGCGTGGTGGCTCATGCCTATAATCCTAGCACTTTGGGAGGCCAAGGTGGGAGGATCACCTGCAGTCAGGAGTTCAAGACCAACCTGGTCAACATGGTGAAACCCCGTCTCTACTTAAAAAAGTACAAAAATTAGCTGGGTGTGGTGGCAGGCACCTGTAATCCCGGCTACTGGGGAGGCTGAGGCAAGGAGAATTGCTTGAACCTGGAGGCAGAGGTTGCCATGAGTAGAGATCGTACCACTGCACTCCAGTTGGCGACTGAGAGAGACTCCATCTCAAAAAAAAAAAAAAAGATTTACTGAGCACCTAGTTGGTTCAATATACTTATCACCCTTGAGACAAATGTATTTCTATGGGAAAGGACAACCCACCTTGTAATCTTTCTCATTTTCAATATATTTGTACTCTTTACCTGTACTGAGTGCCCTTAGTAGGGCATGAACTGAATTAATTTTTCTAGCATCCATGATAAAATTGTTCGGGGCCACCTTGATTCCCTTTCTCAACACAACTGTGTATTTGTGAAATTGCAAACTTGAAATGGGAATGTAGTTCCCGAATAAGGAACAAAATAGTCTATGACATCTACATTTTTCACCCCACCATCATAAATCTCTTTGATCCTATTACCCAAACTAAAGCCTAAAACACTGAAATTAAAATGCCACTTTAAAAGAAATCACAAAAATTAATGTGCACTGCTTTTGTTTAGTTTTAATGTGGCTTTATACTGAGGTTGATTTACGGTGGAGACAACAGAGTTTAACCATCAGTGTCCCCTGTGAAGACAAGAATTTAAGCTCCAGCGCCCCTTGCTTGCACTGGCTCCTTTGAAGGCATTGGGAGAAGCCCTAGCCTTGTAGAACCTGGATGTTGTCTACTCAAAAAATATCTGATGAGTCCTAGCACAAGAACATTTGATATGGTCCAAAAACATCATCACTCATTATGAAAGAAACTTGATATTATCAAGTTTCTCTTGAGAAAATAATCTTGATTTTCTCATATTTCATAACAATTCAGTCACTTCTCAGTCTTTTGACTAAAATCAATGGTAAACAATTAGCATGACGTTGTCAATAATGAGCTGTGATGCTGAATGAAATCTTTTTAAACTATGAATTTAAAAGTAAAATAAAATGTGATAGAAAAAAAACTGGATCTGGCCGAGCGCGGTGGCTCAAGCCTGTAATCCCAGCACTTTGGGAGGCCGAGACGGGCGGATCACGAGGTCAGGAGATCGAGACCATCCTGGCTAACACGGTGAAACCCCGTCTCTACTAAAAAATACAAAAAAATAGCCGGGCGAGGTGGCGGGCGCCTGTAGTCCCAGCTACTCGGGAGGCTGAGGCAGGAGAATGGCGTAAACCCGGAGGCGGAGCTTGCAGTGAGCTGAGATCCGGCCACTGCACTCCAGCCCGGGCGACAGAGCAGACTCCGTCTCAAAAAAAAAAAAAAAAAAAAAACTGGACTGTCTTTTTATTTTCTCTACAGCAAATGATATTCCAAAATCAGTGTAAGAGAAAGAAGTGGTCAAGAAGTATACAATATGCAACCAAAAACTATAGGGAAAAAAATATGCCATGTAATTAATGAAATGTGTTCCTTTTTTCTAAGTCTTATGATGTTGTCACCAGTGGAAGGTGTCCGGGTTCTTGGCATCTTGAACAAAGAATTGGACAAAATGCACAAACAAAGTTAGGAAGGAATGAAGGGATTTATTGAAAATGATAGTACACTCCACAGTGTGGAATGGGCCCAAGCACAGGGGCTCAAGGGCCCCGTTACAGAATTTGGGGGAGTTTAAATACCCTCTAGAGGATTCCATTGGTTACTTGAGCACGCCCTATGTAAATGGAGAGGATGAAGTAAAGTTGCAAAGTTATTTACACATATTTATACATAGTATGCCCTATGGAGTTTGCTGTCATAGCTGAAGTGTGAATCGACTTTATGTTCCCTGCCTCCAGACCCTATTTTCCTGCTTCAGTGTGTGTGACATTTTTTGGTATTTTTGTGTGACTCCTTTTCAAATTCTAAGTAAACCTTCTCTTTCTGTCTAATTTGATATTTTGTATTATATTTACTTAAAAGAGCCATTTTCATTATATAAGCTTCAGGCACCAAAAACTTTATTGTTCAACTTTGTGCAGGAAATAAACATTATACACAGTTGAGTATTTAATATATAGAGAGGAGATTTCCTATAAGAAAGTGATATGGCTTGGCTGTGAACACACCCAAATCTCATCTTGAATTGTAGCTCTCATAATCTCCACATGTTGTGGGAGGGACCCAGTGGGAGATAATTTAATTATTTGATCTGTTTTCCTATGCTGTTCTCGTGATAGCGAATAAGTCTCATGAGATCTGAGGGTTTGTAAAGGGCACTTCCCCTGCATACACTCTCTTGCCTACTGCCATGTAACATGTGCCTCACCTTCCACTATGATTATGAGGCCTCTCCAGCCATGTGGAACTATGAGTCCGTTAAACCTCTTTCTCTTTATAAATTACCCAGTCTCAGGGATTTCTTCATAGCAGTATGGAAATGGACTAATACAGAAAGCATAATTGAGATCCTCAAACCAATCAACAAAAGGACATTAGAACACATGAGCAGAGTGTCTCATCTAGGGCCTGCATACAGAAAAGAGTAAAATAGATTTCATCTGTGATGAACATTAATAACACCTAAATATATATAAATATCAAATCACCTAAGATTCACAGAGTGTTGACTATGTACTAGGCACTGTTCTAGGTGTTTCACAGGTATTATATTTTTATCCCAACTAAAGATCAGTGTAATTTAAAATGTCTTATCAACTCTGTGATCAGAAAACTAAGGGACATTGAATTAATCTTTCAATGACTAGGCAACAAGAAATCAGCAGAACCTAATCCAGAGTCCACACTCTTAACCATGCAGGGTCCTACTTCTAGGTAGCTTATTTTGTACAGTTGGGAAACAAACAAACAAACAAAAGCCATGTAAATAATTAAATCTCAAATTTGTAATTAACTTGCTGTGTGGCCTTGTTCCTCTCTGAGACCCAGTGTTATTAGTCATAGAAAAGATACTAACACGTATATCAGACCTAGCTTTAGGAAGGTTAAATTACACTCTATACTATGAGCCACCTGAAATAGATATTCAATGAATGCTATAATAGAATAAAGGCGGTGGTTCATGCCTGTAATTCCAGCACTTTGGGAGGCCAAGGTGGATGGATCACCTGAGGTCAGGAGTTTGAGACCAGCCTGGCCAAATGGTGAAACCCCCTCTCTGCTAAAAACTGCAATAATTAGACATGTGCGGTGGTGGGTGACTGTAATCCCAGCTACTTGGGAGGCTGAGGCAGGAGAATCGCTTAAACCAGGAGGCAGAGGTTGCAGTGAGCCCAGATCATGCCACTGCACTCCAGCCTGGGCAACAGAGGGAAACTCCATCTCAAAAATAAATAAATAAATAAATAAATAAATAAATAAA
>NW_012114400.1:3149446-3224324 GCF_000951035.1 Colobus angolensis palliatus | reverse complement strand
AATTTTTTTTTTTTTTTTGTATTTTTAGTAGAGACGAGGTTTCACCATGTTGGTCAGGCTGGTCTCAAACTCCTGACCTCAAGTGATGGTCCATTTATTCACAAAACACCTCATCAGAGAATGAAGGTGTGCTATCATTTTTATAAACAAACCCTCCCTGACCAACCTGTAATTCATAATCACTGAACCTTAGTCAATGCTTTCACATAACTTACCTCAAATTTTAAATATATCCATTTTGTTCTTACTAGCTTATATTCTGCCTTCCATAATAAAACACAGCTCTTATTTTTGATAATCAGTGATAATTGCTAGTCCTGTAACGAAAATATATGACTAAGTGAAAGTGGTTCTAAGAATACAGAAGAATAAAAACCAAACACAATCGGTCATTTCTTGAACATGTATTGAGTAATAACTAGAAGCCATGGATTTACAGCTATCCCAGTGGCAGGCTGACTTACAAAATTAGGTCTTCATTGCTTGATTGCTGTTCTGCCTCAAAGCCAAGCTCTGTATTTTGACTCAGACATAAGCTTCTATCCATAGAATGCACTTAGTAAAAACTTTGAGAAAATAGAGAATGAAAATGTAATTAAGAATCACAAAGAATGAACATTGCATACAATGAAAAAAATATAGATTAGATATAAGATTTAGCTTAATGTATAAGGATTACTTAAATTTTGAAAGTGAGCAATAGTCTAGTAAATATTAAATGTACTCATTACATCATTTTTATCATTTTTTGTTTTTCCAAATTTTTTTTTTTTTGAAAAAAATTGGCGAGAAACTTAAAAGGGGGGGTAGTCATCTTTAAATAAAATTTTCCCCATTTGTTTCTAAAATAAATCACATGCAGCACTTATAAGTGAAAACAGCTGATTTACCGAGTAAGGTTTTACTTAAATGTCAAATGAAAAACCTAAATTTTAAAGCAGTATTTGCAACTCTTCAAATAGCACCAGAATGGAATCAAGTTGAACCACAAAAAGAAGACATGTTCTGGACCATTGAATGTTCTATAGGCCCTATGTTCATCTCTGTAGAAGAGAAAATTTTGTGTGATAGCCAACAGCCCAAGAGTTGATCTGAAAACAGCTGAAAGTATAAAATTTAAAATACATAATATAAAATTTAAAATGGAAAAGTGGAAATGGAAAGACAGGTTAAATCTCAACAGCAGAGCACAATAATGACCACATTGCATTTGAAGTAATGGGTTTCAGGAAGCCTGAACGTATTAGGTTTAGAACTCTTCTGATAACTCAGAGGAGTCCATATATTTTATTTATCTTCATGACAGGCATGAGTAGATGAAGAAACTGAAGGATAATAAACGTATGTATTTGCCCAAGGTGGTGTGGTCAGTGCCTCAAATTACGTGCTTCTTTCATTGAACTATGTTGGCAATAATGATAGGGTCTTTGATATAAAGAGATTTACATTCTTTCTATAACAAAGAGATATAAAAAATCTTTGATAAAAAGAGAGTTGATCTTTGATTAACTCTTTGATATAAAGATAATTCAAATCTCTTTATATCAAATTACATAAAATCAAGTTAGGTGATGTAAGTAAGAAGTACCTGATGAAAGAAGAAAGGAAGAAAAGAATTTCATTTTATCTATGCTGGAACTCTTGGGTTCAAGTGACCTTTTTACCTCAGCCTCCTGAGTATCTGGGACTATAGGTGCATGCCACCATCGTATACTTTATGGTATTTCATTTGTAAATAAAATTTTATTAAAATATTTATTTTATATTATAAAAGTAACAAGCATTTATTTAGAAAATATAGAAATACAAATAAGCAAAAGATGAAAATAAAATTGGCTTTTGGCCCCACCAATTAGAGATAGCCGGTCCTAAAAAACATATTAAGAACCTGCTAACTGCCAAATACCACTGCGTCAGACTTCATCTCTCAGCACCCCCTTGATTCTCTTTCCACCAGGCATACTGGCCTTCTTGCTGTTTCTTGAACATTTCTAACAGTGACCATTTTCCCTCCGTTACATTTATGTACTTAAAGATGTAAAAAGATGAACAGTTCTTGGCATACAGTTATAATGCAATACATACACACTCTATATAGCATTTATTTTATTATTACATTACTAATTTGTAAGACTTAATGTTCACTTGATTTTATTTGTATTCCCTTGCTTCTTAGTGAAATCTATTTTTTCATAAGAGTACTAAGCAAGTTTTTATTGAATTATTGATCATTGCTTTTGCCTGTTTACTTGTGTGCTTGTCATTTTCATGTGTTTTTCTTTAACTTTTATTTTAGGTTTGGGGGTATATGTGAAGGTTTCTTACATAGGCAACATGTGTCATATGGGTTTGTTGTACATGTTATCTCATCATCCAGGTTTTAAGCCCAGTACCCAATAGTGATCTTTTCTGCTTCTCTCCCTCTTCCCACCTCAAGTAGACCCCAGTGTCTGTTGTTTCCTTCTTTGTGTTCATAAGCTTTTATCATTTAGTTCCCACTTTTAAGTGAGAACATGCGGTATTTGCTTTTATGTTCCTGCATTACTTTGCTAAGGATAAAAGCCTCTGGCTCCATCAATGTCCCTGCAAAAGACACAATCACATTCTTTTTTATGGCTGCATAGTATTCCATGATATATATATATACCACATTTTCTCTATCCAATCTGTCACTGATGGGCATTTAGGTTGATTCCTTATCTTTGCTATTGTGAATAGTACTGCGATGAACATTCACCTGAATGTGTCTTTCTGGTAGAATGATTTATTTTCCTCTGGGTGTATACCCAGTAATGGGATTGCAGGGTCAATTGATAATTCTGCTTTTAGCTCTTTGAGGAATTGACATGCTACTTTCCACAATGGTTGAACTAATTTATACTCCAACAGTGTATAGGTGTTCCCTTTACTCCACAACTTTACCAGCATTTGTTATTTTTTGACGTTTTAATAACAGCCATTCAGACAGGTGTGAGATGGAATCTCATTGTGATTTTGATTGGCATTTCTCTAATGATCAGTGATGATGAACTTTTCTTCATAAGCTGTTGACTGCATGTATATCTTATTTTGAGAAGTGTCTGTTCATGTCTTTTGCCCACTTTTTAATGGGGCTTGTTTCTCTCTTGTAAATTTTTGTAAATTTCTTAGAGATGCTGAATATTAAACTTTTGTCAGAGACATAATTCGCAAATGTTTTCTCCCATTCTGTAGGTTGTCTGTTTTCATTGTTGTTAGATTCTTTTGTGCAGAAGTTCTTAAGCTTGATCAAATCCCATTTGTCAATTTTTGCATTTGCTGCAATTGCTTTTGGTGCTTTTGTCATGAAATATTTGCCCATTCCTATGTGCAGGATAGTATCGCCTATGTTGTCTTCCAGGGTTTTTATAGTTTGGGGTTTTGCATTTAAGTCTTTAATCCATCTTGAGTTCACTTTTGTGTATGGTGTAAGGAAGGAGTCCAGCTTCAATCTTTTGCAAATGGCTAGCCAGTTATCCCAGAACCATTTACTGAATAGGAATTCTTTTCTCCATTGCTTTGTCAGCTTTGTTGAAAATCAAATGGTTGTAGATACGTGGCCTTATTTCTGGGCTCTGTATTCTGTTCCATTGGTCTATGTGCCTGTTTTCATACCAGTACCATGCTGTTTTGGTTACTGTAGCCTTGTAATATAATTTGAAGTCAGATAATGTGATGCCTCCAGCTTTTTTCTTTTTTGCTTAGAATTGTCTAGGTTATTCAGACTCTTCTTTGGTACCATATGAATTTTTAAATAGCTTTTTCTAGTTCTTTAAAGAATGGTATTGGTAGTTTGATAGGAATAGAATTGAATCTGTAAATTGCCTTGGGCAGTATAGCCATTTTAATTCTATTGATTCTTCCTATTCATGAGCCTGGGCTGTTTTTCTATTTGTTTGTGTCTTCTCTGATTTCTTTGAACAGTGTTTTGTAATTCTCATTGTAGAGATGTTTCACCTCCTACATCAGCTGTATTTGTTTGCCTTTTTTATTCATTTGGATGTGTTCCTTATTTAGTAAATATTATTATTTGCCAAATGAATTTCCCTAGCATAATTTTTCTTTTAACTTTTTTATTATAAGCATTTTAAAAACACAGAAATACTGTAAATTTTATCTAATCAATCTTTTTCGGATAACCTTTGTCTTGATCATCACATACTCTTATTCATTTGTTCAAAAAATACTTTTGAGCACAAACCACGAATTAAGTACACATAATAGGTATTGTTCTGGGTGTTAGAGATACACAGGTAAACTGGAGAGACAGGATCATACATCCATGATCAGTACATTTGAAAGAGGGAGCAATAAACAAGTAAGTCAATTTTTAAAATTAGATTTTAAAAAGTAAAATAAAAAAACTAAAAAAGAAAATGTAATGGAGAAAGCACCTGGGAGATATGATATTTGAACTGATACCTGAGAATAAGACAATTTCAACCATCTAGAGGAAAATCACTCTGGTTGGAGATAACAGTAAGTGGAAGTGCTTTTAGGCAAAAAAAAGAGAGAGAGAGAGAGATTAAGAAACATAAAAAGCCCAATATGACTAGACCATAATAAAGGAGGAAGACAATTGGGTGAGGAAAAGTTAGAGAGGTAGGTATGGCCTTGTAGGCCATAGAAAAGAGTTTAAATTTTATTTCAAGAGCAATGGGAAGCTGTTAGAATTGACCAATGAAATATGATGGGTAACATCAACTTTTAATAGTACAGTTGACCTTTGAACAATGTTAGGGGCACCAACACCCAATCCCCGCACAGCTGTAATTTTGACTCCCCCAAAACTTGACTATTAATAACCTACTATTGACCAGAAGCCTTAACAGTAACATAAACAGTAGACTAACAGTAGATAGGCTTTGTATGTGATATGTGTTATACTATATTCTTACAATGAAGTAAGCTAGAGAAAAGAAAGTTATTAAGAAAATCATAAAGAAGAGAAAATATATTTACTATTTATTAAGTGGCAATGGATCATTATGAAGGTCTTCATCCTTGTCGTCTTTAACACTGAGTAGGCTGAGGAGGAGGAGGAAGAAGAGGTATTGGATCTTACTGTCTTGAGGATGGCAGAGGCAGAAGAGGAAAAGAAGGTAAAAGGGGAGGCAGGAGAGGCAGGCACACTCAGTGTGACTCTGTGGAAATACACAACAATTTCTGTCTAACATTTTTGCTTTTTCATTTCTTTAAAAATGTTTCTACATGACACCAATCTTCTCCCACAATTTGCTTTAGTTTCAGTCCCCATATCATAGAAGACTCTGTGTTGCAAAATAAGTCAAAAGCAGTCTTAAATAATCAGAACCCTTCTGCCAGATTGTCTAATGTCAATTCATTTTCTGGCACTGATGATGTTTCTACATCTTCCTCTTCATCATCTGGCACTGGTTTGGAAGCACTCATCTTCATCCAGTTGTTCTGTTAATTCTTCTGGTGTAGTGTCTATTAGCTCTTGAATTTCTCCAAGATCCATATCTTGAAACCCTTCACTTCCCACCATTTTTGCCAGACTCATGATCTTTTTTGTGATTTCTTTGATTGGCTCTATCATAAATCCTGGGAAATCATGCAAAACATCTGGACACAGTTTTCTCCAGTCAGAATTCATTGTTTTGGCCTTGATGGCTTTTGTGGCTTTTTCTATAACAATGATGATAACTTCAACAGTATAATCCTTCCAGACTTTCATGTTGTTCTCTGTCGAGATTACCTTCCATAGCATTGACAGTCTTTTCCCTAAAGTACTATGGGTAATGAATGTTAAAAATCCTTATGACCTGCTGATCTATTAGGCTATTAGACTGTGTCTGGAGACAAGTAGACCACTTCAACACCACAGGACCACTTCAACACCTGTGGTGCTGAACTCATGGAGTTCTGGGTGGCCAGGGGCATGATCCAATATCCAAAGAACTCTAAAAGGCAGCCCCTTACTGGCTAGGTATTTCCTGACTTCAAGAACAAAGCATTGATGGAACCAATTCAGCAAAAGGGTTCTTGTACAGACCTTGTAGTACAACCGAAAGACTAGAAGCTAGTGTTTTTCTTTTCCTTTCAAGAGTTAGGGGTTAACAACTTTATAGATCAGGGTAGTTCTGATCACAAATGGAACTGCATTTGTGCAAAACAGTAGAGTTAGCCTATTCCTTCCTGTCCCAAATTCTAGAGTTTGATTTTTTTTTTTTTTTTTCCCGGGGCGGTGTTTCGCTCCTGTCACCCAGGCTGGAGTGCAGTGGCATGATCTCAGCTCACTGCAACCTCCGCCTCCCAGGTTCAAGCAATTCTGCTGCCTTAGCCTCCTGAGTAGTTGGGACTACAGGCACGTGCCACCACACCTGGCTAATTTTTGTATTTTTAGTAGAGACGGGGTTTCACCATGTTGACCAGGCTAGTCTCAAACTCCTGACCTCGTGGTCTGCCTACCTCGGCCTCCCAAATTGCTGGGAGACAGGTGTGAGCCACTGAACCTGGCCTGCTCCTCTTTCTTACTAATAAAGGTCCTCTATGGCATTTTTTTTTCCCTAAAATAGAGCACTTTTATCTACACTAAAAACCTGTTCAGGCAGATGTCTTTTCTCCTCAGTGATTTTTTTAATGGTGTCTGCTACCTCTTGGTCCACAGAAGCTGTTTCTCTCGCTGTCTCAACATTTTTTTTAAGCCAGCCTTTCCAAATTTATCAAACCATTCTATGCTGGCATTTAATTCTTCAGCTTTAGATTCCTCACTGTCGTTTTGCTTTACATTGTCATATAAGAACTTCATTTTTTACTCAAATAATATTAGAGTCGAACCATAGATATGAATTTTTATAGTAATCTTGCAAAAGCTGCATTTTCCATAAAAGATAAAATGATATTTTGCAAAAAGTGCAAGTTTCTCACACCTGCTGGCATGGCTACAGCTATGGCTTCTCGAATTTCCTTTTCTATTTTTTTTTTACAGAGATCCTTATGTTGGATTCATATATCTTGAAACCACAGGCAATTGAAGCTGAAGAACTGAATCTATGGTACATATCAAGCAATTCAACTTCTTCTTGTAATGTCATGACTTTTCTCTGCTTTTTGAGACGACTTCCAGCATCATTAATGGCACTTTGTGTGGGTCCCACGGTGTTAGTCAGGGTTTACAGTATTGCACTAAACACAATGAAAGAGACACAAGAGCCATCAGAGATTACTTTTTACTGGGATATACAATTTACTGGAGAGATGAACTACTCATGTGGAGGTGATTAGCATCACAGGGAGGTGTTTGAAGCAGGTAACCACCACACTTGAGGGCACTACAATAGCAACAAGAGCTGGCTCTGAAATTATTACAGTAGTACAGTATGTACTACAGTTAATTTCATGCAGCTATAGTCTAATGCTACATCTTTACATTTGTTTATATTACTCTTCATTGCAAATGGCACCATGTATGGTCTGTGTTTTTGTGTCTAGGTTTTGATAAATCTTAATTTTTATTACAGATTTGTATACATTTTATGGTAGTAAATAATAAACTAGTATCAATGTATATTTCATGAATTGTGACATACCTAACCTTTTCTCTTGTTTTCAGTATTTCTTGGCTACATAGTTTGTGAGATTTTTCAAATTGCCAAACATGTCTTTAAAAATTTTCCAATATATTTATTGCAAAAACTGCATAAAGTGGATCCATGTAGTTCAAACTGTGTTTTTCAAGGGCCATCTGTATATGTTTAAAAACTAGGAGACCTTAAAATTGACATATATTCAGCCCAACTGCTTATGTGTAGCTGTTGGGACTTATTAAACAATAAATGTATAGGTTGGGCAAGGTCTATGGGAAATTGATCAGGACTCCTTCCCAATAATATCATCAAAAACTAGGGTTCTTTTTAGCATTTTTTTCTTATATCATGGTAAGTTGACTTGTTCCTCAGGTGCAAGATGGCTGCAACAGCTCCAGTCATCACATCAAGATGACTCCAGCAGTGTCTGCAACACCAATTGCATTTTAAAAAGAGCTTTTTTAGTCTTACTCCTTTACATCTGAAAAAAAAAAAAATTAAGGGCTTCAAAAATGCTGATGACTTTGATTTTAAAATTATATTCTTAGGAAATAGCTACATGATAAAATGAAGGTCATCTAATTTTTGAAGTTGATTTCAAAGAAGATAGAATCACCCATTTATTCAGTAAGTATTGAGCACTAGTGTATGCTAGTCATTCTTCTAGGTGCTTGGAATACAGCAGTAAACAAAGGAGACAAAAACTTGACCATCATGGAATTTACATATCTGGAAGGGGAAGAAGACAGGTAGTAAACAAAATATGAAAGTAAAATGTGTAGCACATTAAATGTTGATGAATACTAATAATAAATCTTGGCAAATTGTGAACCTGTTCATTCCTATGGAAAATATTAAAGGAAAATTACTTTTTGTTAAGAGAATAAGTTGAGTTTTTAGTATGGTCATATGAAAAGATTCGGGGGACAATTTCACAAATGGTTTTGAGCTTCAGGTAAGAGTAACGGTTAGAGATAAAGCTTTGGAAGCAAGAAACCCTGAAGTGCTTGTGGAAGCTATTGGGAAAGATGTGAACCTATGAAACAAGAGAGTAGTGATTCAAGAGAGGAAGAAAGAGGCTTCACATAAATTCCATCTTTGGAAATGAAGGAGGTGAGAGAAGGAATAAAATTTTCAGATGTTTGGAAAGCAATCCTTGTCCTTAGGGTAGAGGGAGGTTTTAGTTAAGAAAGGAAGTAAACTTTCCATGAGTACCTCAATGAGCATCTAACACTATTCAATCTACAGCATTTAACCTTGAAGTTTTCCCAATGATTATCAAGAATCAGCAAACAAGTATGCATAGCCTTCAGCAGAACAGTCCTGTGGCTCGTGTGGTGGATGTCGTTTTCTTACGCCACTAATAATAAAATGTAATATCTATAAGAGGTAAAATTAACATGCAAAATGAGTTCATTTGAAGCCCAGTTCAGAGTCACAGCAAAATTGAGCAGAAAGTACAGAGAGTTCCCACAGAACCCCTGTACCTTTCTTTACAAGGCAAGCTCATGTACTATCAGCATTCCTCACCAGAGTGGTACAATTATTATAATCAATGAATCTACATTGACACATCAGTATCACCCAAAGTCCCTAGTTTACATTAGGGATCATTCTTGGTGTTGTGCAAGCTATGGTTTTGAAAATGTATAATGACATGTATCCACCTTTTTTTTTGAGTAGCTGGGACTACCAACGCCCATCACCACGTCTGGGTTTTTTTTTTTTTTTGTATTTTTTTAGTAGAGACGGGTCTCACCATGTTAACCAGGATGATCTCGATCTCCTGACCTCATGATCCGCCCACCTCAGCCTCCCAAAGTGCTGGGATTGCAGGCATGAGCCACCGCACCCGGCTTTATATCCACCATTATAGTATCATATAGAATAGTTTCACTGCCCTAAAAATCCTTTGTGTTCTGCCTTTTCATCCTCACCCCCAACCCCAACTTCTGGCAACCACTACTCCTTTTACTGTCTCCATAGCTTTGCCTTTTCCAGAATGTCATATTGTTGGAATCCTACAGTAGGTATCCTTTTCGGATAGGTTTCTTTCACTTAGTAATAAATATTTAAGATTCCTCCATGTCTTTTCATGGATGATACCTCATTTTCTTTCAGTGCTGAGTAATGCTCTACTGACTGAATATATCACAATTAATTCATTCCCCTTCTGAAGTACATCTGGATTGTTTCCAAGTTTTTGAAATTAAGAATAAAGTTGCCAAAAACATCTGCATGCAGCTTTTGTGTGGACATACTTTTCAGCTCATTTTGGTAAACACCAAGGTGTGTGACTGCTGGATCACGTAGTAAGAGTATATTTATTTTTGTAAGAACCTGCCAAGCCATCCTCCAAAGTGGCTGTACTATTTTGCATTTCCATCAGCAATGAATGAACATTTTGCTTGTTTCATTTCCTCACCAGTATACTGCGTGGACAATGTTCTGGATTTTGGCCATTCCAATAGGTGTGTATTATCTCATTTTGTTTTAATTTGCATTTCCCTGAAGACATGTGTCATGGTAAATATTTTCATATGCTTGTTTGCCATGTATTACGTGTGTATTCTTTGGCACTGTGTCTATTCAGGTCTTTGACTTATTTTTTAACTGCATTGTTTGTTTTACTGTTTTTGAGTTGTAAGCATCTTTGTATATTCTTGGATAACAGTCTTTTATCTGAAATATTTTTCACAAATATTTTCTCCCTGTCTGGGACTTGTCTTCCCATTCTTTTTTGACAGTGTCTTTTGTGAAGCAGATGTTTTTAATTTTACTAAAGTCCAAATTGTCAATTACTTCTTTTCATGAATCATGCCCTTGTGTATCTAAAAAAAAATCATTGCCATACCCAAAGTCATCTAGATTTCCTTCTATGTTATCATCTGACTTTTATAATTTTACATTTAGGTCTATAACCTATTTTGAGTTAACTTTTATTAAAAATGTAAGGTCTGTATCAAGAGTCTGTTTTTTTTTTTTTTTTTGCTTGTTGATGTTCAGTTTTTCTAGCACCATTTGTTGAAAACGCTATCTTTGTTCCATTGTATTGCCATGTATCCTTTGTCAAAAATTAGTTGAATATATTTATGTGGGTCTATTTCTGGACTCTATTCTATTGATCTATTTGTCGATTCTTTTGCAAATACCATGCTGTCTTGATTATTGTAGCTTTAATGGTAAGTCTTGAAGTAAGATAGTGTCAGTCCTGCAACTTTGTTCTTCTCCTTCAGTATTGAGTTGGCTGTTCTGGGTCTTTTGCCTCCCCACATAAACTTCCTTTTTTTGAGACAGGGTTCTCACTCTATTGCCCAGGCTGAAGAGCAGTGGTGTTGATCACAGCTCATCACAGCATCAACCTCCTGGGCTCAGGGAATCTTCCCCTCCCAGCCTCCTGAGTAGCTGGGACTATAGGCACGTATCACCAAGCCCAGCGAATTTTTTTGTAAACACAGAATTTCACTATGTTGTCCAGGCTGATCTTGAACTCTTAGGCTCAAGCAATCCTCCTGCCTTAGCCTCCCAAAGTGCTAGGATAACAGGCATGAGCCACTGTGCCCAGCTTCCATATAAACTTTAGAATAAGTTTGTCAACATCCACAACACAATGTGCTGGAATTTTTATTGAAATTATGTTGCTTCTATAGATTAATTTAAGAAGAACTGAAATCTTGACAATCACGAGTCTTTCTAGCTCTGAACATGTAATATCTCTCCATTTATTTAGTTCTTCTGATATTTTCGTCAGAGTTTTGTCATTTTTCTCATACAGATCTCATACATATTTAGTTAGATTTATACCTAAATATTTAATGTTGGAGGGTGCTAATGTAAATGGTAATGTGTTTTTAATTTCAAATTCCACTTGTTGATTTCTGGACTCCATCTCAAAAAACAAAAAATAAATAAAGAAAAAAGAAAAAGAATGGTGAGAAAGAACAAAATTTTGTCACTTCTGGTATTAGTAAGAAAGCTTCTAGTCCCCCATCGTTAATTACAGTGTTAGCTATAAGTTTTTGGTAGATGTTCATCATCAACTTGAGGAAACTTCCCTCTATTTCTACTTTGTTGTTTGTTTTTATTATGATGCATATTGGACTTTGTCAAATGCTTTTTTCTGCACTATTGATATAATTGTGTGATTTTTCTTTAGTCTGTTCATGTGATAGATTGTCAATTAAATGTTCAATGTTAAACCAGCCTTCCATACTGGGACAAATCTGACTTGGTCATGGTGCATAATTATTTGTGTATATTGTTTGATTGGATTACCAGTATTTCATTGAGTGGTTTTGCATATATGTTCATGAGAGATATTAGTATGTTATTGTATGTTCTTGTAATGCCTTTACAATCTATGAGGCAATACTGACCTCATAGAATGAGTTAGAAAATATTCTTTCTGCTTCTATCCTCTGAAAGTGATTATAAAGAATTAGTATAATGTTTTCTTAAATGTCTAGTAGTACTCACCAGTGAACTTATATGAGCTTGATTCTTTCTGTTTTGGAAGGTTATCAATTATTATTTCAAATTTTTAATAGAGATAGGCCAATTCAGACCGTCAATTTTTTATTGTGTGAATTTTGGCAGATCGTACCTTCTAGAAATTCATCTAGGTCATCAAATCCATGGTCAAAAGTTGTTCATAGCATTCCTTTATTATCCTCTCAATGTCCATGGAATCTGTAGTGATGTCTCCTCTATTATTTCTAGTTTAAAAAAAAAATTAGATACAAGGTCTCCTCTGGTACCCAGGCTGGAGTGCAGTGGTGTAATCATAGTTCACCAACTTCGAACTCCTGGGTTCAGGCAATCCTCTTGCCTTGGCCTCCAAAAGTGCCAGGATTACAGGCATGAGCCATCACAGTGGAGCTCTCGTTTCTGATATTAATAATTAGCGTCTTTTCTTTTTTTCCTTAGCCTGACTAGAGCAATCTACTTTATGTCTTTTAAAAGAACCAGTTTTTTGATTTCACCCATTTTCTTTTTTGATTTTCTGTTTCTGATTTGATTGATATCTATTTTAATTTTTTATTATTTCTTTTCCTCTGCTTACTTTGAATTTAATTACTTTTCTTTTTGTAGTCTCCTAAAATGGAAGCTTATATTATCGATTTTAGAGCTTTCTTGTTTTCTAATACCTCTCAATGCTATACATTTCCCTCTAAGCATTGCTTTCACTGCATCCTACAATATTTCAACTCTATTGTTATTTAGCTCAAAAGAGGTTCTTAATTTCTATTGTGATTTCTCTTTGTGTTATTCAGAAGTGTTCTGTGTGATCTCCAAATATTTGGGAGTATTTCAGCTATCTTTCTATTATTCATTTCTAGTTTAATTATATTATGGCCTGAGAGCATATATTGTATGATTTATATTCTTGTAAACGTGTTAAGGTATGTTTTATGGCCCAGAATGTGGTTTATCTTGATGTATGTTCTGTTCCTTAGAAAATAATGTATGTTCTGCTGTTATTGGATAAAGTAGCCTAAAGATGTCAGTTACATCCAGTTGATTAATGATGCTGCTGAGTTCAGCTATGTCCTAAATGATTTTCTGTCTGCTGTATCTGTCTATTTCTGACACAGGGCTGTTGAAGTCTCCAACCACAATAATGAATTAATCTATTTTTCTTTGCAGTTTTATCAGTTTTGTCTCATATATATTGATGCTCCATTGTTTGGCACATACACATTAAGAATTGTTGTATCTTCTTGGAGAATTTACCTTTCCATCACATGTAACATTTCCCTTTATTCCTGATAATATTTCTTGCTCATAAATTTGCCCTGTTGGAAATTAGCAGAACTACTCTGGCTTTATTTGATTAGTGTTAGCATGCTCTCTCTTTCTCTATTCTTACCATTTTAATCTGCACTTGACTTTGTATTTAAAGTGGGGTTTTTACAGAAAACATATACTTGGTAGGGATGGCCAGGTGGGAAATAAAATAAAAAGAAATACTTGAGTATTGGTTTGATCCACTCTGACAATCTTTATCTTTTAATTGATATATTTAGACCATTGATACTTATTTTTTTTATTCTCATCCCTGTGATTACCCAGAGAGCTGCTTAAGTTGATTACAGATATAGTCAAATTAATAATTAATATCTACCATGTTTGTTACTGTTTTCTATTTTTCATTGCCCTTACTTTCTGCTCCTATTTGTTTGCTCCTTTTTCTGTTATTTTAGGTTTCATTTGAGTATTTTTTATCATTCTATTTTCTCTCCCTTCTTAGCATATGAATTATCTTTCTTTTTGACTTTTTTAGTGACTGCTCTGAAGGTTGCAATGTACATTTACAACCAGTCCAATTCTCCTTTCAAAAAACACGACACTGTTTCATGGGTAGTGCAAGCACCTAATAATAATGTCATTCCTAATTTCTTTCTCTCATTCTTTCTGTCTTTGCTGTTATTCATTTCACTTGCATGTAAGCTGTAATCTTTCAATACATTATTGCTATTATTATTTCAAAAAATGTTATCTATTATATCAATTTAAAATAAGAAAAATAGGCCAGGTGTGGTGGCTCACTCATGTAATCCCAGCACTTTGGGAGGCTGATGAATTGCTCAAGCTCAGGAATTCGAGACCAGTCTGGGCAACATAGTGAAATCCTGTCTCTACCAAAAAAATACAAAAAAAAAAAAAAAATAGCTGGACATAGTGGCATGGGCCTGTGGTCACAGCTACTCGGGACGCTGAGGTGGGAGGATTGCTTGAGCCTGGGAGGCAGAGGTTGCAGTGAACTGAAATCAAGCTACTGCACTCCAGCCTAGGTGACAGAGTGAGACCCTGTCTCAAAAAAACGAAAAAGAAATATTTTTATTTATCTTCACTTATTTCTTCTCTAATGCTTTTTTTCTTTAATATGTAGATCCAAGTTTCTAACTCATATCATTTTTCTTATCTCAATAACTTCTTTTAACATTTCTCACAAAACAGATCTACTGGCCACAGCTTGCCTCAGTTTTCATTTGTCTGAGAAAACCTTATTTCTCTTTCACTTTTGAAAGATAATTTTGTAGGGTACAGAATTCTAGGATGGTGGGTTGTTTCCTCTCAACGTGAATTAATTCATTTCACTTTTTTCTTCTTTTTATGGTATCTGAGAAGAAGTCAGATGTAATTCTTATCATTATTACTTAAAAGATTGCTTCTGTTCCTTTCTTCTCCTTCTATTCTTTCCTTCTATGTATATTACACCTTTTATAGTTGCTCAGTGTTTCTTGGAGATTATGTTTTGGTTTTGTTCAGTGTTTTTTTCTTTGATTATCAGTTTTAGAAGTCTCTAGTTATATATCTGCAGTTGCAGGGATTCTTTCTTTCACCATGTCTGGTCTACTAATGAGCCCTTAAAGGCATTCTTGACTTCTGTTCCAGTGTTTTTGATTCTAGCATTTCTCTGATTATTTCTTAGAATTGCCATCTGTCTATTTACATTACCAACCTATTCTTGCGTGTTGTCTTAGCATAGTAATTGCAGTTGTTTTAAATTCATAGGTATTGTAATTTCAACATCTCTGCCATATTTGACATTGATTCTGATGCTTGGTCTGTCTTTTCAAGCTGTGTTTTTGTCTTTTAGTGTGCCTTCTAATTTTTTGTTGAAAGCCAGCATGATGCACTGAGTGAAAGAAACTCAATAAACAGTAACGTGATGATAAGAGGTCAGGGGAAGTGAAGCATTCTATAGTCTTATATCAGGTCTTAGTCTTTTAGTGAGCCTGTGCCTTTGAACAGTGACTTCACAAGTGTTTTTCATTCCACTCCTTTCCTCTCCTTAAGTGGCACAAGATCACTGGAGGGGGCTGGAATTGGATATTTCCCTTCTCCAATGTAGAAGCTAAAGAGAGGGCTGGAGTTAGGTATTTTTCTTCCCCCCCGTATGGAAGCCTAGAGCCAGTTAAATTTGGGTATTTTCCTTCTTCTAGTTCAGTTAGGCTCTGACAAAATCCCAATAGTTTAGGCTCTAATATTATAAAATAGTTTCTCTTGAGTATAGACCTTGTTCAGAACACGGTACTCTGATGGAGCTGAGGGGGAGTTTTCTCTGATATTCACTGTGAGAACCTAGTAGAGCTCCAGGAAGCAAAACTCACAAAAATGTGGGAGTCTTCCAGAGTTTTTCCTTCGCAGACTTATCTGCGCTGAACCTCCAGCAATTCATCAATTACAGTTCAGGTTTTCCTACCCAGGTACTGGTTTTCACGGAGATTTCTGCCTGTGCATTTCTGCTCCGGTAAGTTGTTCTTCTTGTATGGCCTGTCTTTCAAAATTTTTAAATAGGATTTTGACCTCCTCACCTCACTTCCGTGACACTTCTAAGAGTGTTGATTTTTCAGTTTGCTTAGATTTTTACTTGTTTATAGGAAGAAGTGACAATTTCCAAGCTCCTTCCTGACATGCCAGATCAGAAAGTGAAAGTCCTAAGCCTCATATTCTGTGGGTGAGTATGTTCACATCCTGCCTGCTCCAGTGCACCCACTCACACTCTCTTTCCCTTCCTTGTCCCTTTGTGACATTTCTAGGTCCAATACAAAGATTGTGTTCAACTACTTTGGCTCATTTGAGTATTATAATAAACAATCACAAAAAAAAATGAAGTAAAAGAAAAATCCATCAAAGAATTGAGATATTTGAGAAAAAGACAGGAGATCAGTGTTTTATAAAACTTAGAAATAGATTTTTTAAGTGTTTCTTCATTGACTTCTCTGAAAGGACTTTTATTAATTTAGCAAATTATATGCTTTTGTTTATAGCCTCAAAACTATCTTGTGTAGCTAAGAATGGGTAAATAATCAGGCTCTACTAAAGCACTAAAGTAGAATCCTCTGTAAGTAGCATTTCTGCTACTCAAGGAAGAGATATACTTCACGGCATAACCTTGCCACAATATGTTAAGAATAACCCTGACACCAGACAACAAAGCTCTTTTTTCAGCCAACATGCCATGAAAGAAAAAAGACAAGGGGCGATCTTCACTCTCTAAGTGAACCACTAAACCCACCAAAGAAGAAGTGAGGGAAATAGAAAGAAGACCCTTGCCGGAGATAATGGATCTATCTGTCTGAGTAGTAGAACCCTGCTCAAAGTACAAGAAAGGGGGAAAAAAAGTTAGTTTGTTTGGAATTTTGGACATCAAGAGTCTTTATTGTTCATTTTCTTTTAACTCACATGAATGGCTTATTGCTTCAATTAATAAATATTTCATTTTTTTCAACATATTCATGAAACAAATGTGAAATGAACAGTGCAATATGTGAATGTTTAGAACATTATAAAATTAAACACAAAATCTGTCTGGCGATCTTCTCAGCATCTTAGGAAAAAAGTGGATAAAAATTCAAGCAGCAGAAGGGGGCAGTAAAACTCAACAGAATGCTCTGGAAGATTTTTGAGATTCTTCCTTATTTTCTCTTCATGTAGAGTATTTCCCAACAAATTTCAGAGGCTAATAGAAATTTTGTACAACAGATCCATATATTTGCCTAAAATAAACACGGAAACACTGAATATATACAAACATGAGGACTATAAGTTTCACATAATCAAACCTTTTTTTTTTAATGGTACACAATAGTCACAGTACTTTTCCATATAAAACAGGTTTAGTTGTCTTAATTTAGTTTGTCACATTTAATATACTCCCATGACCAGCATCGCAAATGTACCTATCCATTTTATTTTATTGTCTCAGAATTGTCAAAGTTATTTAATAGATTATGTCATTTTTTCCCTTATGCTCAGATTTGCACTTCTTACTAAAACTCTGCCCATCCTTAAAGTCTCAGATTCTCCTTGCATCTTTTTTTGACTTTCCAGGTACACGGAACTGTCTTCACTCTATCCTGCTGTGTAAGCGACAGAATTTCCACTATGAGATAAATGGAGTTCAATTCTTTTGAGTTTAAAGTAATCTAAATATGATTATTCTTTATGCCCTGTTTTCCCCTCAGTTTTGTATTCAAAATCTCTTTTCAGACAACAGAACACACTTCTATACATACTAGGTATACAATTAATGTCTGATAAGGAAGACAGTGATAATGATCACTTCAAAATGAATTCAGGATTGTAATGTAAAATTTTAGTACATTCTCACAGTATGGATTCTAACATGGCTTCTAACCCAAACTAACATTAGTAGCTCTAACTATAAACTTCAAATTTCAGTAGATGCAACCTACTCCTTTAAAATGAAACAGAAAGTTGAAATTATTAAATTATCAAAAAGAAAATGATCTATGCTCTTAGTTGAAATTTCATGTAAGATTCCATGTAATAGATGGGAGTGCCATAAACGCAATGATTAAATATGACTAGAGGAGGAGAAAGGCTTCCTAGATGAGATGGAATTTTAGTCATTTGTGTCTCATGTAGAATCAGATGTGTACATTAAGCAAAACGGTTAAAAAAATAAAACCCCAAGTGAGTCTCTTCTTTATTTTTTTCTTATAAGACTTCTACGAATTGAGGTATCTGGTGTAGTTTTATTTCAGGTTTTATGCTGTCCTTTTCCTGAAATGCTAAGGATTTAGGACATAACTGAATTTTCTATTTTCCACTTCTTTTCTGGTGTATATATATATATATATGTGTGTGTATATATATGTATATGCGTGTGTGTGTATATATATATATATATATGTATGTATCTCACCCTCACATACTCCTCCCTGAGCACTACCCATGATAGATGTTAAACAAAAGCAAAGATGAAATTCCAACTGTCAAAATCTCCCTTCCCTCTAATTAATTCCTCATCCAACTATGTTCCAAAACGAGAACAGAAAATTAGCCCAGGCAACGGAAAAGTAAATGCTATGTTGTACTTTGATCCATGGTCACAATTCATAATCTTGGAAAAGTGGACAGAAAAGACAAAAGAGTGAACTTTAAAACTCGAATTTATTTTACCGGTATCTCCTATGAAGGGCTAGTAACCAAAATAATCCACGCATCAGGGAGAGAAATGCTTTAAGGCAGACGTTTTGGACATTTAGCGCCCCTGCAAATTCTGGCCATTGCCGCTTCCTTTGTCCATCAGAAGGCAGGAAATTTTATATCGGTGACCCGTGGAGCTCACATTAACTATTTACAGGGTAACTGCTTAGGAGGAGTATTATGAAGAGTATTTACCTTTCCCCGCTCCCCCACCCCGGCCCCCCCTCCCCCGCCTTTCCAAGAAACAAGGAGGGGGTGAAGGTGCGGAGAACAGTATTTCTTCTGTTAAAAGCAACTTAGCTACAAAGATAAATTACAGCTATGCACACTGAGGGTAGCTATTTCATTCCACAAAATAAGAGTTTTTTAAAAAAGCTATGTATGTATGTGCTGCATATACAGCAGATATACGGCCGATTAAGCGTCGCCACTAAAACGTAAAACACTTCAGCCTTTCTTAACCTTATTCGCTCCGGTCTCTCCCGACATGACTTCCTCGACCCCCTAAAGACGTACAGACCAGACACAGTGGCGGCTGCGGGCGAGGGGATTCCCTGCGCCCCCGGTCCTCAGGGCCGCTCGGATTCCTGGAGAGGAAGCCAAGTGTCCTTCTGCCCTCCCCCGGTATCCCATCCAAGGCGATCAGTCCAGGACTGGCTCTCAGAAGCGCTCGGGCAAAGACTGGGAGGAAGAAAAGACATCTGGCGGAAACCTGTGCGCCTGGGGCGGTGGAACTCGGGGAGGAGAGGGAGGGATCAGAGAGGAGATGGGGACTACCCTCTCTGCTCCCAAATTGGGGCAGCTTCCTGGGTTTCCGATTTTCTCATTTGCGTGGGTAAAAAACCCTGCCCCCACCCGGGCTTACGCAATTTTTTTAAGGGGAGAGGAGGGAAAATTTTGTGGGGGGTACGAAAAGGCGGAAAGAAACAGTCATTTCGTCACATGGGCTTGGTTTTTCAGCCTTATATAAAGGAAGGTTCTCTCTGTTGGCGACCAGTTGTCAAACGACTTGCAGTGAGCCTCAGGAGCACGCCCAGGAACTCCTCAGCAGCGCCTCCTTCAGCTCCACAGCCAGACGCCCTCAGACAGCAAAGCCCACGCCCGCGCCGCGCCCTGCCCTGCCCACCGCCGCGATGCTCGCCCGCGCCATGCTGCTGTGCGCAGTCCTGGCGCTCGGCCACGCAGGTGAGTACCTGGCGCCGCGCACCGGGGACTCCGGTTCCACGCACCCGGGCAGAGTTTCCGCTCTGACCTCCTGAGTCTATCCCAGTACTCCAACTTCTCTCCGAATAGAGAAGCTACGTGACTTGGGAAAGAGCTTGGACCGCTAGAGTCCGAAAGAACTCGGTGGATATTCCAGCTTTCCCACAAGCCCTGATCATTATGAGCCAGTTACTTAACTGATCTGAGACACTCTCACCTCCTAAATGGGGATAGATGATGCTAATTTGCAGGTTGTCATTGTAAGATAGGATCTGATCAATATATGTGAATTGTTTTTATTTGGACCTCTTTTTATTGAGTGGAAGAAGTTGTTTTAAATACTCTAGTCAGTTCTTTCCTGCCCCCAGGAAAGTCCGGATTCTGTTTTAGGATAAGCAAAAGTAAGTAAGCTGTTTTACTTTGAATTTTTCTCTAAATGTTGATTAGTGTACTAGATCCATTTTAATATGGAAAGCGAAGTGCTACTTACTTGAACTTCTTAAAAATGCTAATTTTAACATCTAAAGAGTTAACTAAGAAAAGCTTAGTAACATGATGTACCAAGTTGAATATGCTGTTATCCTTACTTAGAATAGAAAATTGGTATTTCTACGTTTTATCCATTCTAAATCAGGTTAAAAAATTGTATTTTCATGACTACCTATATATTTCTTGAATTTATTATTGTAAAGTTGACTCATAGTAAAGCAATTAAATGTTTAAATTAAGATTAAGACACTAGAGAATTATTTATTTGCTGTTCTTTAATTGTAGCAAATCCTTGCTGTTCCTACCCATGTCAAAACCGAGGTGTATGTATGAGTGTGGGATTTGACCAATATAAGTGCGATTGTACCCGGACAGGATTCTATGGTGAAAACTGCTCAACACGTAAGTTTGTCCTTTGGTTGCCTCATTAGGAGTGGGACTGGATACAGTTATCATTGTATAGATTTGTGTGTTATAATGAGTCCCATTAATTTCTCCCTCCCTTTCTTCCTCTTCTTAAAGCGGAATTTCTGACAAGAATAAAATTATTTCTGAAACCCACTCCAAACACAGTGCACTACATACTTACCCACTTCAAGGGATTTTGGAACGTTGTGAATAACATTCCCTTCCTTCAAAATGCAATTATGAGTTATGTGTTGACATGTAAGTACAAGTGTCTTTCTAAGGTTTTAGTTTTCTCAAAGAAAAATATGCTTTATAATACTGTAAACCTAATCTAAAAACATATTTCCTAGTTTATCAAAATGAGTTTTAAGATACCTTTTAAGTTTGCCTTCCATCTTAATGGCCAAAACTATTGACATTTAGTCCCATCCAGTTTATACAGTCTACTCACAACTCTGTATACGTCTTCCAACTTTTACTATTTGGTCAGTTTGTGGAGGTAGCACAGTCCAGCTGTTTATTGAATGCCCATGGGTCTCAGAATTGTTCTGAACATGTAGCACCCATTAAAATAAATTTGGATTTGGATCAGCAAGAAAATAACTTTCCATGATTCTAAAGTAGGTGCCATGCTCAGCCATTCCCCTTCATAGGCCTCTTGGATAGGGAGCAGATGGCTACCTGAAAAATCAATATTGCCAGATTATAATGTGCAGAGTATATGTATTTTATTAAATATGCATTTCAAATGGCCATTAGATTTTAAAGTGTAGTTGTTTTAAAATAGATTATTTTTTATTTTTGGAGTTAAATTCAACATCTAGTGCCACTTTCCACATTTTACATTAAAAATAATGGTTGATTTACTTAACAAATGAGAATAAATACAACTTTTTTCTTTGAAAATTTCAGCCAGATCACATTTGATTGACAGTCCACCAACTTACAATGTTGACTATGGCTACAAAAGCTGGGAAGCCTTCTCTAACCTCTCCTATTATACCAGAGCCCTACCTCCTGTGCCTGATGACTGCCCGACTCCCTTGGGTGTGAAAGGTGACTAATAAGAATCCATAGAGATGTATTAACTGTAAGACAGGCTGCATTGCTGCCAAAAAAGTTTTGACCTTAGACTACCATTTATTTATTAACAAAAGCAGTTTTTACTTTTATCATGGATATCTATGGGTATTTTTTAAAGTATGAGTCTATGTAAACTATTCTGTAAAAGCAAATGAGCATCTTGGTATAATGTCTTAATATTTTCAAATTATTTCATTAGAAATTAAATAATTCTAATTAAAATAGATAAAATCATTCAGTAAGAAGTTGTTCCCCCATATCTTAGAACTGTTGTTTATATTACGATCCCATTCACAATTGTAATTCTCTTATAAATGAAGAATTCCTGGTAGATTGACAGTCACTATCTGCTTTCTTGAATACATAGATGGATTCTTATCTTAGCTTTCTTATCTTTCAGGTAAGAAGCAGCTTCCTGATTCAAATGAGATTGTGGAAAAATTTCTTCTAAGAAGAAAGTTCATCCCTGATCCCCAGGGCACAAACATGATGTTCGCATTCTTTGCCCAGCACTTCACGCATCAGTTTTTCAAGACAGATCATAAGCGAGGGCCAGCTTTCACCAAAGGGCTGGGCCATGGGGTAAGATAGAGTTAATATCCTAGAGTTAGTAAAATTATACCAAATCATAGTCAAGGGCTAACATTAAAGGAGATATACAGATAGATAGATCCAAATAACTTACCCACTTTTTTTAAAAAAAGTCTTATCTATAAAATTCTTAAGGGAATTTTCCATTTACTTCTCTGGTCTAGTAAAATTATACACACACACAGACATGCACACACGTATAGAAACATTCACACGCATACATATGTACAGGTATTATTATTCGTAATTTGACCCTTGTATTTTTTAGTTTAAAATGTTAGTACTGCAAAATGTTATGTCCTCAAAAACACATTGTACCCTGATTATGCTGCTTTCAATATTGTAAGGTGAGGTTTCTGCCTCATTATTCTCTTTTGGATTTCAATAGCATAGCTTCAAGTTATTCATAAGAATTTTTTATAAATAATACATTTTTATACTTTTTTAGAATTACCATATCATCATAGTGAAGTATGTAATAGATATGATATAAGCGCCTTATAGTATGTTAAGTCCATTAAACACAAAGACGTATCAGTTTGTAGCTTCGGTGGATAAACAAATTAATTTAGCAATTTGTGGCTATGAAAAAATGTCTATTTTATTTAACAATGTTAAAGAAAGCTAAATCATCAAATTATTTAATGATGAATTATATGATAGACACTTTAAGAAAAACTTCAACAGCAACAAATTAAGTTTTTTCATCATTTTATAGGTGGACTTAAATCATATTTATGGTGAAACTCTGGATAGACAGCACAAACTGCGCCTTTTCAAGGATGGAAAAATGAAATATCAGGTATGCTTCCTTTGACTATTAAGACTTAGTTATTACTTATCGCTTACACCCATATTTTAAAATCCCTAAAAATGTGTTCCTTAACTTTTTAACTAATGTTTATTTATTACTGTTTTTTTTAGATAATTGATGGAGAGATGTATCCTCCCACAGTCAAAGATACTCAGGCAGAGATGATCTACCCTCCTCAAGTCCCTGAGCATCTGCGGTTTGCTGTGGGGCAGGAGGTCTTTGGTCTGGTGCCTGGTCTGATGATGTATGCCACAATCTGGCTGCGGGAACACAACAGAGTATGCGATGTGCTTAAACAGGAGCATCCGGAATGGGGTGATGAGCAGTTGTTCCAGACAAGCAGGCTAATACTGATAGGTAAACAAGAAAATGATTTATATAAAACCCTCTTCCCCAGGGAAAACTAAGGTGTTACCTTTCTTATGTTTTGAGTAACTGACAAGATGTGGTAAAAGAAAACTCACACACTCTATATTCATTAAATATGTAAGCATGACTGATCCTATAGCTATCTTTTGATATTGACAAGGAAGAAAACAGAAATGAAGGAATAGCAAATTTTAAAAATTGCATTCCAATTGCTTGAAAGCTTGTGATCAGAAAAATAAATGTTTTTATTCTTTATTTTATGCAAATAGGAGAGACTATTAAGATTGTGATTGAAGATTATGTACAGCACTTGAGTGGCTATCACTTCAAACTGAAATTTGACCCAGAACTACTTTTCAACAAACAATTCCAGTACCAAAATCGTATTGCTGCTGAGTTTAATACCCTCTATCACTGGCATCCCCTTCTGCCTGACACCTTTCAAATTCATGACCAGAAATACAACTATCAACAGTTTATCTACAACAACTCTATATTACTGGAACATGGAATTACCCAGTTTGTTGAATCATTCACCAAGCAAATTGCTGGCAGGGTAAGCATTATTATTGAAAACCAAAACAAAGGACTAGTCAGTAACTTTAGAATTTCTGCCACAGAAATTATTTTTCTTAAACTTACTAAAAGAGTAGTTAGTTATATTGCTAATAAAATTATTTTATTGATATAAGAAGCCTAACTTTGTTTGAAAAGTCTAAATTTTTAGTCTACAGTTGTCAAACAAATAGTAAATTGTACCCCTACCTTAAAAATAGATATTTTCAAAAAGTATCTATAATCCTACAGGAATAAATATTTTAGGCTTGAATACTAGTTTCATTTTTGAAATTTAAAAAGGCAAATTCGTTCTGGACTGGTGTCCCAATGAATTTTAAGCAGAGCTCCTATTGAAATGTACGTAAGCATCTTTCCAGCAAATAAAAATTGTCTCAGCTGGGAGTTTCAGTCTTACCTGATTTATACCTAAGGCAAGCTGAATACAAACAGCAAATATGCCTAAAATTCTTGTTTTACAACTAATTTTACTTTCCACAGGTTGCTGGTGGTAGGAATGTTCCACCCGCAGTACAAAAAGTATCACAGGCTTCCATTGACCAGAGCAGGCAGATGAAATACCAGTCTTTTAATGAGTACCGCAAACGCTTTATGCTGAAGCCCTATGAATCATTTGAAGAACTTACAGGTAAGAAACAGTTTCTAAATTTCTTCGTTTTTTTTGTTTGTTTGTTTTTTGTTTTCTTTTGTTGTTGTTGTTGTTGTTTTTGAGATGGAGCCGTGCTCTGTCACCCAGGCTGTAGTACAGTGGCGCCATCTCAGCTAACTGTAACCTCCGCCTCCTGGGTTCAAGCAATTTTCTTGCCTCAGCCTCCCGAATAGCTGGGACTATAGGTGCACGCCGCACGCCTGAATGATTTTTTTGTATTTTTATTATAGACGGGGTTTCACTGTGTTAGCCAGGCTGTTCTCAAACTCCTGACCTAGTGATCCGCCCGCCTCGGCCTCCCAGTGCTGGGATTATAGGTGTGAGCCACCATGCCTGGCCCCTAAACTTCTTAAAAGAATCAGGGGTCAAATGGAAACAGAGAAGTTGGCAGCAAATTGAGCAAAAGAATCAAACTGTGTTTTATTTTGTGAAGTTTGACATTGGTTATATCTGTCTTCATCGCCTTAACAGGAGAAAAGGAAATGTCTGCAGAGTTGGAAGCACTCTATGGTGACATCGATGCTGTGGAGCTGTATCCTGCCCTTCTGGTAGAAAAGCCTCGTCCAGATGCCATCTTTGGTGAGACCATGGTAGAAGTTGGAGCACCGTTCTCCTTGAAAGGACTTATGGGTAATGTTATATGTTCTCCTGCCTACTGGAAGCCAAGCACTTTTGGTGGAGAAGTGGGTTTTCAAATCATCAACACTGCCTCAATTCAGTCTCTCATCTGCAATAACGTGAAGGGCTGTCCCTTTACTTCATTCAGTGTTCCAGATCCAGAGCTCATGAAAACAGTCACCATCAATGCAAGTTCTTCCCGCTCCAGACTAGATGATATCAATCCCACAGTACTACTAAAAGAACGTTCGACTGAACTGTAGAAGTCTAATGATCATATTTATTTATTTATATGAACCATGTCTATTAATTTAATTATTTAATAATATTTATATTAAACTCCTTATGTTACTTAACATCTTCTGTAACAGAAGTCAGTACTCCTGTTGCGGAGAAAGGAGTCATACTTGTGAAGACTTTTATGTCACTACTCTCAAGATTTTGCTGTTGTTGTTAAGTTTGGAAAACAGTTTTCATTCTCTTTTATAAACCAGAGAGAAATGAGTTTTGATGCCTTTTTACTTGAATTTCAACTTATATTATAAGAACAAAAGTGAAGATGTTTGAATACTTAAACGCTGTCACAAGATGGCAAAATGCTGAAAGTTTTTACACTGTCAATGTTTCCAATGCATCTTCTATGATGCATTAGAAGCAACTAATGTCTGAAATTTTAAAATACTTTTGACATTTTTCTGTCATCAAACTAACAAAAACAGGTACCAGTGCATTACTAAATGAATGTTTAAATTAGACATTACCAGTAATTTCATGTCACCTTTTTTTAAATCAGTAATGAAACAATAATTTGAAATTTCTAAATTCATAGGGTAGAATCACCTGTAAAGGCTTGTTTTATTTCTTAACGTTATTAAATTTGTACATATACCAAAAAGAAGCTGTCTTGGATTTAAATCTGTAAAATCAGTAGAAATTATACTAGAATTGCTTGTTAAAATATTGTATAAGTGATATTCCTTTTTCACCAAGAGTGTAAATCTTTTTAATGTGACTGTTACAACTTCCTTTTAAATCAAAATGCCAAATGTGTTAAGGTGGTGGAGCCACTGCAGTGTTATCTTAAAATAAGAATATTTGTTGAGATATTCCAGAATTTGTTTATATGGCTGGTAAGACGTAAAATCTGTAGCAGCCAAAGAGTCTACCTTTAAAATAAGCAATAACAAAGAAGAAAACCAAATTATAGTTCAACTTTAGGTTTAAACTTTTGAAGGAAACTTTTTCTTATCCTTGTGTACTGCAGGCCTGGTACTCAGATTTTGCTGTGAGGTTAATAAAGTACCAAGTTGTGCTTGGATAATGATATGTTTCTCAGATTTTCTGTTGCACAGTTTCATTTAGCAGTCCATATCACATTGCAAAAGGTAGCAATGACCTCATAAAATACCTCTTCAAAATGCTTAAATTCACTTCACACATTAATTTTTTTCTCAGTCTTGAAGCCAGTTCAGTAGGTGCATTGGAATCAAGCCTGGCTACCTGCATGCTGTTCCTTTTCTTTTCTTCTTTTAGCCATTTTGCCAAGAGACACTGTCTTCTCATTACTTTATTTCTCCTCTTTTGCTTCACTGGTTTTAAGATCAGAGTTCACTTTCTTTGGACTCTGCCTGTATTTTCTTACCTGAACTTTTGCAAGTTTTCAGGGAAACCTCAGATCAGGACTGTATTTCGCTCCTCTTAAGAAGATTAAAAGAAAAACAAAAGGACCCTTTTAAAAATAGTAAACACTTATTTTAAGTGAAAAGCAGAGAATTTTATTTATAGCTAATTTTAGCTATCTGTAATCAAGATGCCTGCAAAGAGGTTAGTGCCTCAGAGAGAACTGTACAGGGTTTGTGACTGGAAAAATGTTACATTCCCATTCTAATTAATGCCCTTTCTTATTTAAAAACCAAACCAAACAATGTCTAAGTAGTTTTCAGCAATAATAGTAATGATGATAATACTTCTTTTCCACATCTCATTGTTACTGACATTTCATGGTACTGTATATTACTTAATTTATTGAAGATTATTATTTATGTCTTATTAGGACACTAGTGTTATAAACTGTGTTTAAGCCTACAATCATTGATTTTTTTTCGTTATGTCACAATCAGTATATTTTCTTTGGGGTTACCTCTCTGAATTATCATGTAAACAATCCAAAGAAATGATTGTATTAAAATTTGTGAGTAAATTTTTAGAAATCTGATTGGTGTATTGAGATATTTAAGGTTGAATGTTTGTCCTTAGTATAGGCCTATGTGCTAGCCCACAAAGAATATTGTCTCATTAGCCTGAAGGTGCCATAAGACTGACCTTTTAAAATGTTTTGAGGCATCTATGGATGCTTCATTAATTTGTTCAGCCACAATTTATTGAGAAAATATTCTGGGTCAAGCACTGTGGGTTTTAATATTTTTAAATCAAACACTGATTATAGATAATGTTAGTATTTACATAAATGATTGAAAACGTTTGTCTTTTAGGAAGAGGGAGAAAATGAAATAAATATCATTAAAGATAAATAACTCAGGAGAATCTTCTTTACGATTTTATGTTTAGAAGGTTTAAGGTTAAGAAAGAAATAGTCAATATGCTTGTATAAAACACTGTTCACTGATTTTTTTTAAACTTGATTTGTTATTAATATTGATCTGCTGACCAAACCTGGGAATTTGGGTTGTGTATGTGAATGTTTCAGTGTCTCGGACAAATGTGTATTTAACTTATGTAAAAGATAAGTCTGGAAACAAATGTCTGTTTATTTTTGTACTATTTAAAAATTGACAGATCTTTTCTGAAAATAAAATTTGATTGTTTCTATATATCTTTGTCATATGACATATGATTTCTCTGAAGCATTATTCTTAAACCATTATCTTGCGTTCTCCTACCTATTCAAAACTAGGGCTGACCCTTCATGAAATAGTTTTGTCCTCAGTTACATAGAGGCTTCTTAGAGTCACTATTTAAATCTCATAATCTCTTATTCACTGTGACATTGTGTTGGAAAATGTCTAGCTTGTGTATCTTTATAGAAGAAGGCAAACAAGCTTATTTTCATTGCCTAGTCTAGAAGAAGAAGAAAATACACAGTAAGACAAAGAATAAGACAAATATTATGAAGGAGGCACAAAATAAAGAAGTTCAAAGAGGAGTAAATTATACAAAGTTGGGCAAATCATTGATACAAAAGCTCATAGGCTTTTGTTGTACCTCTATCCTTGACATCTTGGCAATTTCAATAACTACATGGACCACATATTTAGCATCTTCCCTGGCCTCTCCTCTTTGGCCTTCGCCATTCCAGGGATGCCTTCCTCCACCACATTTTCTCAAATCATACATATCTTGATATCATTATGATTAATTACACTACCACTTCCAAAATCTTGATTCCAAGCATCTTCCAGCTCACCTATTTTAGTGCTTACACTCTAACATCTAACTCTCAGTCTCACTGAGCCTACCGATCTACCAACTTCATCACTTCACTATTTATTACCTCTTTTATCTTTCCATTTACTTCCATATGCATCTAGCTCAGATTTTATCATCCATCATTTTAATCACTCCCTTCCGCTCTGTATACTCTCCCTCTACTGTGCTGAATTGGCACAACTTGATTAAATCCAGCCATTCTCCTAATCTGTTTTTTATTTGGCTTCCCAGTAGCATTCAACACAAATAGCTATAGTCTCTTTACTGAATGTACCCCTGCCCCCACCTTGGCTTCATGGTTTGATACTCTCCTGGTCTTTCTCTACATTTCTCAGAGCACTACTATTCAGTCTTCTCTCTCTCTTTTTTTAAGCTCTTTCTCTTCTACTGTATCTATAAGTTGAAGTGTCTTGATATCTTCTCTGTCTACATTCCTCCAGATTAATCACATTCAAGCTCATTATTTGAAATAATAAGCACTCACAAATTTATGTCTCCAGGACCAACGTCTAATTGTCAATTAACAACCTCTCCACTCAAAGTCATCAATTTAATTGCTTCTTTTACATTATTCCCTCCCAGCACCATATATCCCAAATAATAATTGTCCAATGTTAAAGACACCACCATACTCTTTTCCTCACTTGCATAGCCAATCCAACAGCAATCCTGTTGACTATAACCCACAAATGAATCCTAAATCTGTCACCTTTTTTCCAACTTCACTACTACCAACCTAGCAGTGTAATAGTCTATTAATTGGTGTTCTCTTGTCTATTCTTTCCTCAGCCCAAACCATTCTCCTTATGGTAGTGGCAGTAATTATATAAATATATAGAGAGACACACATACACATACACACACACATACACACACATATAATACTTTAAGTTCTGGGATACATGTGCAGAACGTGCAGGTTTGTTACATAGGTATACATGTGCCATGGTGGTTTGCTGCACCCATCAACTCGTCATCTACATTAGGTATTTCTCCTAATGCTATTCCTCCCCTAGTCCCCCACCTTCAGACAAACCCCAGTGTATGATATCCCCCTCCCTGTGTCCGTGTGGTCTCATTGTTCAACTCCCACTTATGAGTGAGAACATTCAGTGTTTGGTTTTCTTTTCCTGTGTTAGTTTGCTGAGAATGATGGTTTCCAGCTTCAACCATGTCCCTACAAAGTACATGAATTCATCCTTTTTTAATGACTGCATGACTGCATAGTATTCCATGGTGTATATGTTCCACATTTTCTTTATTTAGTCTATCATTGATGGGCATTTGGGTTGGTTCCAAGTCTTTACTATTGTGAACAGTGCCACAATGAACATATGTGTGCATGTGTCTTTATAGTAGAATGATGTATAATCATTTGGGTATATACCCAGTAAAGAGATTGCTGGGTCAAATGGTATCTCTGGTTCTAGATCTTTGAGGAATCTCCACACTGTTTTCCACAATGATTGAACTAATTTACAATCCCATCAACAGTGTAAAGGCGTTCTTATTTCTCCACATCCTCTCCAGCATCAGTTGTTTTCTGACTTTTCAATGATCATCATTCTAACTGGCATGAGATGGTATCTTACTGTGGTTTTGATTTGTATTTCTCTAATGACCAGTGATGATGAGCTTTTTTTCTTGTTTTTTGGCTGCATAAATATCTTCTTTTGAGAAATGTCTGTTCATATCCTTCTTCCACTTTTTGATGGGGTTGTTTGTTTTTTTCTTGTAAAAGTGTTTAAGTTCTTCGTAGATTCTGGATGTTAGCCCTTTGTCAGATGCATAGATTGCAAAAATTTTCTCCCATTCTGTAGGTTGCCTTTTCACTCTGATGATGGTTTCTTTTGCTGTGCAGAGCTCTTTAGTTTAGTTAGATCTCATTTGTCAGTTTTGGCTTTTATTGCCATTACTTTTGGTGTTTTAGTCTTGAAGTCTTTGCCCAATGTCTATGTCCTGAATGGTATTGCCTAGGTTTTCTCCTAGGGTTTTTATGGTTTTAGGTATTACATTTAAGTCTTTAATTCTTCAGTGCAGAAAAGGCCTTCATTAAACACCCTTCATGCTAAAAAACTCTCAATAAACTAGGTATTGATGGAATATACCTCAAAATAATAAGAGTTATTTATGACAAACACATAGCCAATATCATACCGAATGGGCAAAAGGTGGAAGCATTCCCTTTGGAAACTGACACATGACAAGGATGCCCTCTCTCACCACTCCTATTCAACATAATATTGGAAGTTATGGCCAGGGCAATCAGGCAAGAGAAAGAAGTAAAACGTATTCAAATAGGAAGAGAAGAAGTCAAATTTTCTCTCTTTTGCAGATGACAAGATTGTATATTTAGAAAACCCCATCATTTGAGCCCAAAATCTCCTTAAGCTGATAAGCAACTTCAACAAAGCCTCAGGATACAAAATCAATGTGCAAAAGTCACAATCATTCCTATACACTTACTTGGGAGGCTGAGATATGAGCATCGCTTAAAACTGGGAAGTGAAAGTGGAGGCTGCAGTGAGTCAAGATTTATCACTGCACTCCAGCCTGGGCAACAGAGTGAGACCCTGTTTAAAAAAGAAGAAAGGCTATATCAGGAAAATAAATACACAAACCACAGACATATAGAAAATAATTGCAGTATGCATATAGAACAAAAGATTTGAATATAGAACATATAAATACCTTCTTGAATTCAATAGCAAAAAAGACAAATAATAAAAATAAACAAAAGACTTAAGAAGGAACTTTACAAAGGAAAACATAAGAATGCTCAATAAGTAAATGAAAACGTTCAACACCATCAGTCACCAATACAATGCAAATTAAAACAACAGTAAGATACTACTACACACCCACTAGAGTCATTAAAGTTTAAAAGACTTACCGTGATAGTCAATTTTGTGTGTAAATTTAACTAGGCTTTGATATCTATTTGTGTGGTAAAACACCAGTCTAGATGTTGCTGTGAAGGTATTTTTTAAATATATAATTAACATTTACATCTGTAGACTTTGAGTAAAACTTATTTCTTTACATAATATGATGAGCCTTGCCCAATCAGTTGAAGCCCTTAAAAGCAAAGAGTAAGGTTCCCCAAAGGAGAAGAAATTCTCCTTAAGATTGTGCTCTGGTTTAAATGATGGTGTCCTCTCCAAAATTCATGCTGAAACTCAATGCCCAGTGCAACAAACAGTATTAAGAGCTGTGTTCTTTGGGAGGTAATTAAGTCATGAGGGCTCTATGCTCATGAATAGGATTAGCAGTCTTATAAAAGGGCTTGTGGGAGTGGGTTCCCATCTGCTCTTCTGCCATGTTAGCATGCAGCAAGAACACTCTCACAAGACATGTAATCTGCCAGCAACTTGATTTTAGAATATGAGCCTCTAGAATTGTGAGAAATAAATATCTGATGTTTATAAATTACCCAGGCTGTGGTATTTTGTTATAGCAGCTTATATGGACTAAGACTGACTGGAACATAAAAACCCTACCTGAGGGCTGGGACTGATGCCTCATGCTTGTAATCCCAGCACTTTGGAAGGCCAAGGCAGATGGATCACGAGGTCAGGAGTTTGAGACCAACCTGGCCAATATGGTGAAACCCCATCTCTACTAGAAATACAAAAATTGGCCGGGCACAGTGGCTCAAGCCTGTAATCCCAGCACTTTGGGAGGCCGAGGCGGGTGGATCACGAGGTCAGGAGTTTGAGACCAACCTGGCCAATATGGTGAAACCCCATCTCTACTAGAAATACAAAAATTGGCCGGGTGTGGTAGCACGCCTGTAGTCCCTGCTACTCAGGAGGCTGAGGCAGGAGAATGGTGTGAACCTGGGAGGCAGAGCTTGCAGTGAGCTGAGATCCGGCCACTGCACTCCAGCCTGGGCAACAGAGCGAGACTCCCTCTCCAAAAAATATATATATATAAAAATTAGCCAGGTGTGGTGGCAGGCATCTGTAATCCCAGCTACTTGGGAGGCTGAGGCAGTAGAATTGTTTGAACCCAGGTGGTAGAGGTGATCTCATCAGTGAACTGAGATCTCATCACTACATTCCCGCCTGGGTGACAGAGCAAGACTCTGTTAAAAAAAAAAAAAGAAAAAAAAAAATCCCTGCCTGAGTTTCCAACCTGCTGCCCTACAGAATTCTGACTCAAAACTATATTAACTCCTACTTGAATTGTCAGTCTGCTGGCCTGCCCTACAGATTTCAGAGAATCCAACAACCTACAATCCCATAAGCCAATTCTTTAAAGTCTCTCTTTTTATCTCTCTTTTTCTTCACACAAACACACACATACAAACTCACATCTGTATACACACACACACACACACACACATATCCCGTTGTCAAAATCCTGCCCCAGAGTGGTACATTGGTTACAATTGATGAATCTATGCTGATACAGCATAATTATCCAAAAGCCATAGTTTACATTAGAGTTCACTGTTGGAGTTATACATTCTATAGGTTTGGACAAACGCATAATGACATGTATGCATCATTATAACAGTGTACAAAGTGTTTTCACTTTCTTAAAAATTCTCTTTACTCTACCTCTCCAACCTTCCTACTGCCACCCACCAACTCCTGGCAAACACTAATCTTTTTATTAACGCTATAGCCACAATTTTGCCTTTTCCAGTATATTAGATAGCCAAAATTCTGCAGTATGTAGCCTTTTCAGATGACTTCTTTCACTTAGTAATATGCATTTATGATTTCTCCTTGTCCTTTCATGGATTGATACCTTATTTCTTTTAGTGCTGAATGGTATTTCATTGCCTAGGTATACCACAATTTATCATCCACTCACCTACTGAAGGACATATTGTTTGTCCTTCAAGTTTTGGCAATTATTAATAAATGTGTTAGAAACATCTGTGTGCAGGTTTTTGTATGAACCTAACTTTTCAGCTCCTTTGGAAAAATATCATCTGTTACAGGACCACCAGTTGTGTATGGGTGCTGTGCAGTAATAGACCAATACACTGAGATAGCAGTGTTTGCAGCAGAGAAAGAGTTTATCACAGGATAGCTGAGTGAGGAAATGGAAGAAACCCTCAAATCCGTCTCCCTGAGCTGTTCTGGGCTGAAATTTTTAAGGGGATCATAGAGAGCGAAAGGTTGGAATATTAGAGATGTTGTTTGATCAGAGCAAGGGAGATAAATTAATCAGAACATAGAAAGTGCATTATTTGGTGAGTATGCTTCTTGTGGGGTCCTTTAGACCAGCTGATGCCAGTGGGGCCCTTCAAACCAGCGGGTATCAGCAGTTTCACCAGCCTGCAGGACCTGAAAGAATATCTCAAATGGAAAACTTAATGTTTCACAATGTTTAAATTGCTATCTATAAGAGCAGTTAAGACAGCTACACTCTTGTGACAGGGTTTATGTGATTCAAGGGAAATAGACAAACAACTATTCGGAAGCAGGTCAGAGAGCAAGCTGATCTAAAGATTACTGCTGAGTGTACTGCAAGCTTGTTTTATTTTTGTTTCTCCCCCTTCCTTGATTAATTTTATAAAGTTCATAGAAATGGTTTTACAAGGAATACAATTGCTAACTACATGGTAAGAGTATGTTCAGGCTATAGTAACCAAAACAGCATTGTACTGGTACAAGAGCAGACACACAGACCAATGGAACAGAACAGAGAACTCAGAAATAGGACTGCACACCTACAACCATCTGATCTTTGACAAATCTGATGAAAACAAGCAATGGGTAAAGGATTCCCTATTTAATAAATGCTGCTGGAAGAACTGCTTAGCCATATGCAGAAAATTGAAACTGGACCCCTTTCTTACACCTTATACAAAAATTAACTCAAGATAGATTAAAAACTTAAATGTAAAACCCAAAACTATGAAAACCTTAAAAGAAAATCTAGGCAATACCATTCAGGACATAGGCATGGACAAAGATTTCATGACAAAAACACCAAAAGCAATGGCAGCAAAAGCAAAAATTGACAAATGGGATCTAATTAAACTAATAAGCTTTTGCACAGCAAAAGAAACTATCATCAGAGTGAACTGAAAATCTACAGAATGGGAGAAAATGTTTGCAATCTATTCATCCAACAAAGGTCTAATACCCAGAGTCTACAAGAAACTTAAACAAATTTACAAGAGAAAAACAAACAACCCCATCAAAAAGTGGGGAAAGGACATGAACAGACACTCCTCAAAAGAAGACATACTTGCAACCAACAAACATATGAAAAAAAGCTCATCATCACTGATCATTAGAGAAATGCAAATCAAAACCACAGTGAGATACCATCTCATGCCAGTCGGAATGGCTATTACTAAAACGTCAAGAAACAATAGATGCTGGCGATGTTGCAGAGAAAAAGGAATGCTTTTACATTGTTATTGAGAGTGTAAATTAGTTCAACCACTGTGGAAGACAGTGTGGCAATTCCTCAAAGATGTAGCAGCAGAAGTACCATTGACCCAGCAATCCCAATACTGAGTATATACCCAAAGGAGTTTAAATCATTCTATTATAAAGATACATCCATACTTATGTTCATTACAGCACTATTCACAGTAGCAATGACATGGATGGAATCAACCCAAATGTCCATCAACTATAGACTGGATAAAGAAAATGTGGTACATATACACCATGGAACATGCAGCCATAAAAAGGAACAAGATCATATTTTTTGCAGGTACATTGATGAAGTTGGAAGCCATTATCCTCAGCAAACTAACACAGGAACAGAAAACCAAACAATTGCACATTGCACAACCAAACACTGCATATTCTCAGTTCTCAGTAGGAGCTGAATAATGAGAACACATGTACACACTGAAGGAAACAACACACATGGGGACTTGTTGGGAGGGATGGGGGAAGGAGAGAATCAGGAAGAATAGTTAACGGATGTTGGCTTAATACCTAGGTGATGGGCTGATTGCACAGCAAACCAGCATGGCACACATATACCTATGTAACAAACCTGCACATCCTACACATGTATCCCAGAACTTAAAATAAACGTTGAATTAAAAAAAAAAAAAAGAACAAAGATCAAAGTTCCCTGAAGGAGAAGAAATTCTTCTTAAGACTGTAACACAAAAACCATGTCTATGTTTTCTGCCTGTTGCCCTAGTTCACCTTTTTACTTATTGTGAGGGTGAAGTTATGACTTCTAAGCTTCACATATGTGAAACCAGAAACTGGAAGTCCGATAATAATATTTTATCCAATTAATATTACAAACTTTAGAGACTCCGAACTGCTTTTTTTTCCTTAATTTTCAGCAAAGTTGAGCCTTAAATATAAGATTTAAAAAATCACAATTGTTCCTCAACTCCACCTTCAATTTGAATATACTGTTTGTTTGTTTGTTCATTCGTTCATTTGTTTGTTTTAGAGACAAGGTCTCACTCTGTCACCTAGGCTGGGCAAGGTGGCTCACATCTGTAATCTTGGTGCTTGAGCCCAGGAGTTCAAGACCAACCTAGGCTTCAAGACCAACACCAGCTGGTATGATCATGGTTCGCCGCAGTTTCAAACTCCTGGGATCAATAGTCCTTCCACCTCGGTTTCCTAAGGAACTGGAACTACAGGTGGATGCCATCACACCCAGCTAATTTTTGTATTTTTTGTAGAGACGGGGTGCTGCCATGTTGCCTAGGCTGGTCTTGAACTCCTGAGCTCAAGCAATCTGCCCACCCCGGCCTCCCAAAGTGCTGAGATTATAGGCATGAGTCAATGCATCCAGTATCCTTTTTTAATTTTTATTTTTAGTACAGACAAGGTCTCTCTATGTTGCCCAGGTTGGTGGCAAACTTTTGGGCTCAAGCAATCCTGCTGCCTCAGTCTCCTGCATAGCTAGGAAGGACAACAGGCATGCACCACTGTACCCAGCTAATTTTCCTTTTTCTTTTTTTTTGGTAGAAACAAGGTCCCACTATGTTGCTTAGGTTGGTCTTGAACTCTTGGTCTCAAGAATCCTCCCACCTTGGCCTCCTAAGGCACTGAGATTACAGGCATAAGCCACCTTGCTCAGCCTTTCACTAAGTTTTTATAACTGAATCATGATATTCATTTTTCTAATAATAGCATGAAACTCAGTGCTAGAAACATCCAGAATACTCTTCATTGGTTTTTGATGGGGTGGATAAACCACATTTAGCATAAAAAGAGAGTTGTGAGTGAAAAGACTGTCACTCTGGTAGTATGTAGAAAGTTACTGCTTAGTGGATGGACCCTTTTGCTATCATAGACTACCTTAAGAATCTGATAAAAGCTATAAACCTAAAGAAGAAAACAAGCAACAGGAACACCAAAAATACCACAAAACTTCTAATAGCTCTTTTAAACCCTTAAAAATGATCCAATTTAAGAACCTAGGTTGTGCATTCTCTTGCAATGAAAGGAAATCAGTAACTTGGAAAAGACTTAAGTGAACTCTACAAGGAGAGAAGATAGTAATGTAATAGAAAGAGCTTTTAGCTTTGAATCAAGTAACTAAGAGTTCCAGTTTTGCCATTAATTCTCTTTGTCAAGTTATTTAAAAGATTTTAGGAAAACCAAGAGATGTTAGGTCTCTTTTAATCCTGAATTTCTGTCATTCTGACTGATCTATTTCTACTTCATAAAGTAATGATATTGGTGTTATGGACTGAACGTTTGTGTCCTAATATTCATATGGTGAATCTCTAATCACCAGTGCGCCTATACTGAGATATGCAGCATCTAAGGCAATAACTAAGCTTAAATGAAGTAATAAGTTTCAGGTCCTGATTCAATAGGTTTAGGTCTTTAAGAAGAAACACTGAAGAGCTTGCTCTCTCTCACATGTGCTCTCTCCCTCTCTCTCTCTCTCTCTATCCCTGAATGTGCTATGGTTTGAATGTATCCCCCAAAATTCATGTATCAGAAATTTGATCCCCAATGCAGCAATGTTGAGAGGTATCATCTTTGGGAGGTGATTGGGTTATGAGGGCTTTGCCCTCATGAATGGATTAATCTATCCATGGATTAAAGGATTAATGAATTATTAAGGGAGTAGGTTAGTGATCACGACAGTGGGTTTGTTATAAAGGCCAGTTTGGCTGCCTCTCATGAGCACTTTCCCTGTGTGATACCCTGCACTGCTTCAGAACTCTGCAGAGAGTCCCTACCAGCAAAAAGGCCCTCACCATATGTAGCATGTAGACCTTGGACTTCCCAGTCTCCACAACTGTAAAAAATAAACTTATTTTCTTTGTAAATTATCCTCTCTCTGATATTCAGTTATAACAACAGAAAACAAACTAAGACACGCAAAGAAGAGATCATGTGAGCACACAGTGAGAAGGCAGCCTTATATAAGCTAGGAAAGAAGTCTTCACTAGAAACTAAATTTGCTGGCTTGAACCTTGATCTTGAACTTCTCTGCCTCTAGGACTGCAAGAAATAAATTTGTGTTGTTTAAGCCACCCAATATGTATTATTTTGTTGTGGCAGCCCTAGCTGGTAGCTAGATTAAATAATCGCTATGGTTCTACTAACATTTCTATTTACATAATGTCATGAATCTATAATTAATCCTATTTGGGGGCAAGGCATTAGAAAAACCAAGTGTAAACAGGCATCCTTTGTATCTTTGGTAAAATGATTCCTTGGTGTATTGCATATTAGTTTGTCTGTATTTGGTAGACATTACTATCTCTTAATGTGCTCTTACCAATGAGAAAATAGTATGTGCTAGATTAATTAAAGATAATAATTTTAATTATTAAGGGAGAAAGATTCATCATTGAAAACATGCCTTTCAACATGTTGCTATTACACATTGTTCTAAATATAACAATACAAATCACTGTAACTCCTTGGTATTTGTGAACTAAAGGCTGAAGAGCAGAAGAGAAGTATTCTTGTGTGAGTAGTTAGGGCTAGATTAAGATATTCTAATGCCCTAAATCAAGTCAAATATGATAGACTGGTATAAAGATTATTTTTACAGAAAATGCACCAATAAAATGAACAAGCTTAACAGACATTGTTTTTTGAGGGTTTTCTTTTTTAGACAGTCTGGTAGGCATCTTAATTTTTTTTAATTTTTGCATTATAAGGTATTACATCTAAAAATAAAGATTTTTTTAAATTATAAAACTACTTAAAACACATCCTTGAACTACGACAACAACTTTAGTCACAAAATGTCTTTAAAAATTCATATATTTTCTCTGCTGTATTTTTTCTTTAATTCTAGATAAGAAACTTTTCTTTAAAATGTCCAATCCAATAATAAAAACTATCCAGCTTCCCCCAAAAGAGCAGCAAACCTGAAATATGTGTCAATGAAAAGAGTCAAACTCTGTAAAATATTTGAAGAGATTTATTCTGAACCAAACATGAGTGACCAATGGCCTGTGATACAGCCCCAAGAAATCCTGAGAATATGTGGCCACGGTGGTCAGACTACAACTTGGTTTTACACATTTTAGGGAGACATAAAACATCAATCAACGCATGTAAGGTGTAAGATGTATGATATACACTTGTTCAGTCTGGAAAGGCAGGACAACTCCAAGTGGGGGGTTCCAGGTTATGGGCAGATTCAAAGATATTCTGATTGGCAATTGGTTGAAAGAGTTAAGTTATTGTCTAAAAACCTAGAATCAATAGAAGGGAATGTCTAGACTAAGATAAGGGGTTCTGGAGACCAAAGTTCTCATTATGAAGAAGAAGAGGCTTCCAGATAAAAGGCTTCAGAGAAAATCCATTGTAAATGTTTCTTACCAGGGTAGATTCTCTGCTGGATCAGGGAAATGTATATTTCCTGTAAAATGTAAATATTTTATTTACATTTACTCAATGTACATTTCCCTGATCCAGGAGAGAATATACATTTCCCGAATGTAGATTCAGAATGAAGATTTTCCCCATAAGAGATAGTTTTGCACAACTATTTCACGATATGGCAAAGAAATATAATTTGGGGTAAAATGCTTTGATTTCTTTCAGGACCTGCTACCTGTCACATGATGCTATGTTAGAGTCAGGTGGAATTTGGTATCTCATTGCTACAAAGAGTCTACTTTGTCAGTCTAAAGATCTGTTTTAATGTTAATGGTGGTCAGTTGTGCCTGAACTCCAAAAAAGAAGAGGGAATAATGAGGCATGTTCACCCCCGCTGCCTTCCCATCATGGCTTGAATTAGTTTTTCAGGTTAACTTTGGAATGCCCTTAGCCAAGGTCCATCAGTTGGTTGGGGCTTAGAATTTTATTTTTGGTTTACCTATGTCTATATGCCTGGGTATTCACTATATCGCTCAAAATAAAACATTTTGTTTATCATTACCTTATAGGGTAAGACACTGATAATTTTATAGTGTCTTTTGTCTTACATGAATATAAGAAAAAGAATATAATTTCTACACTAATTATAAAATCAGATTTATAAGAATGAATATAAAAATTATGCCAAATATTCCATTACTTAAGAGTTGTAACTAACTATGCACAAAAATAATTTTTGAAAAAAGTAAAAAGGGATATATAGCACTTATGGTCTAGTGGCAGAAAACACACATTAAGTTTGTTGGTAAGGTTCACAAAATGTTAACTGTGTTCACATATACAATTTTATTCATAAGTATTCATTATAATTTACTTTTCTTAAGAAAAATCAGTTTAGACTTTGTCTTGTACTACTACAATAGTTCCATTACACATTATGTGATGTATAAATTTATATTTGCTCTATCCAGACATTTTTATAGTCTATGTTGATTTAAACCCAATTATTAGAGATAGAAAAGAAATAGGTATTTTTCTACCCTCACACACCACTTAACACATTTCTGAGACTAGATTCTTTTGCAGACACCAATGAGTATCCTATAATTTAATTCGATTCTAATAGTATCTACCTGCAGATAGTGTCAGATACCAAATGCTAAGGGCTCAGTCTCAAAAGACTGCTTCCCAATTCAGACACCAATTGCAAGCCTCATATTGTGAATCTGTTCTCCTGACCAACCAGCTATAAATTGGGGTTCCCACAACCTCCTCCTTAGGTTTAATTAATTTGCTAGAACATCTCACGGAACTCAAGGAAATATTTTATTTACATTCACTCATTCATTACAAAGGATAATTTAAAGGATACAAATAAAGAGGCAGATGAAGAAATCCACAGGGCAAGATTTGAAAGGGTCCCAAGTGCAGGAGCTTCTGACCCCATGGGGCTGGGATGTGCCACTCTCCTGGTAACTGGATATGTTCTTGTTTACCAACCTAGAAGTTCTCCAAACCCTATCCTTTGGAGTTTTTATGGGGGCCTCACATCATAGACATGATGCCATCATTGGCCATTGGTGATCAACTCAAACTTTAGCCTCTTTTTCCTACCTGGAGGTTTCCTACCTGGAAAGTGGAGCTGAAAATCCCAATCCTCTAATCATGTCTTGGTCTTTCTAGAGTCCAGCCCCTATCCTGAAGTTATCTAGCAGCCCCCAAACCCCAGTCATCTCATTAGCACACTAAAGACTTTTCTCATTCCCAGTATTCCAAGGGTTTTAGGAGCTATATGCTAAGAACCAGGAACTGAGACTGAATATATATTTCTTATTATATCACAATATCACACCCAACAAGCTCCCAAAGATAATTTTATATTGATTACAACAGTTAGAATGGATTACATTTTTTCAAAAATAAACAAACACCAAATAAAACAAGTCTAAAAAGAACCAAGAAAAGAAAAAAGAGAAAAGGAAAAAAAAAGTTGAGCTAACCCTAATGTTTGACAGGCATTTTTCAGAATGTTATCTATTAAGGTATCTTGAACAAACTAATTTGTGTTGGCCTGGAGAACAGTTTGACAAAATACAGAGAGATTTTCCAGAGATGGCTGTTTCTTACAAAAGTTCTGAATGAAAATCATCCACATACTATTCAATATATTTCTGTTAAGACGTGTCTATCCAGAGCTAGTGTTGTATGATTCAGACATATAGATAAATCTCCAAGAATAAATATGTCTAACGATGTCCTTCTTTCTTAATAAAATGGGAAAGGACTCACACTAGAAAAGGATTCTGAATGCCTTTAATGACATATGAAGTTTCTATAACATATAAACATTTAACAAATAAAGATGCCTACAATTCTTGGCGAGAGATACCAAGGGCCTTACTCCTATGAAGCAGTGATACGGGCTGGGCACGGTAGCTCATGCCTGTAATCCCAGCACCTTGGGAGGCCTAGGTGGGTGGATCACCTGAGGTTGGGAGTTTGAGACCTGCCTGACCAATAAGGAGAAACTCCGTCTCTACTAAAAATACAAAATTAGCCATGTGTGGTGGCATATGCCTGTAATCCCAGCTACTAGGGAGGCTGAGGCAGGAGAATCGCTTGAAACTGGGAGGCAGAGGTTGTGGTGAGCCAAGATTGCAATGCTGCACTCCTGCCTGGGCAACAAGATCCAAACTCTGTCTCAAAAAAAAAAAAAAAAAAAAAAACAAGCAGTGATACGGTTTTATGACGGCAGTTTCTCCCATGCTGTTCTCATGGCGTTGAATAAGTCTCATGAGATCTAATGGTTTTATAAATCAGAGTTCCCCTGCACAAGCTCTCTTGCTTGCCACCATGTAAGATGTGCCTTTGCTTCTCCTTTGCCTTCCACCATGATTGTGAGGCCTCCCCAGCCATATGGAATTGTGAGTTCATTAAACCTATTTTCTTTTATAAATTACCCAGTCTTGGGTATGTCTTTATTAGCATCATGGGAAAAGACTCATAAAAGCAGCAAGCATATAACAACAATTAAGTATAATCCAAAGTTTGTTTTTTTGTTTTGTTTTGTTTATTTTTTTGAGATGGAGTTTTGCTCTTGTTGCCCAGGCTGGAGTGCAAGGGCATGATCTCCACTTACTGCAACCTCCACCTCCCTGGTTAAAGTGATCCCCCTGCCTCAGCCTCCCAAGTAGCTGGGATTACAGGCATGTGTCACCATACCCAGCTAATTTTGTATTTTTAGTAGAGACAGGGTTTCTCTACTAAAGTTGGTCAGGCTGGTCTCAAACTCTCGACCTCAGGTGATTCACCTACTTCGGTCTTCCAAAATGCTGGGATTACAGGCATGAGCCACTGCAACCAGCTCAATCCAAGGTTTTATAAGTGAAATTTATATCCTTTCTAATGCCCTAACAATTTTAAGAACAAGGGTACTGAAAAGATATCCAAGTACTAGTAATAAAAGCTATCTTCTAATAACTACCATATTTCATAAAGCCTATGATGCTTTTGATTCTAAGATACACCATTGTTTTATGTACAACTAAGAAAATGAAAACAAATTAGTTAATTGTAAGATGACATCAAGCATAAGATACATAGTTTATTTTATGTTAAAATGTAAACATAAAATGTGCATCTAAGAATCTATGAAATACTGCTATAAAGTTAATATTTATTTTTTAAAATTCATGACCTGCAGAAATCAGTTAAAAGACAAGAAAGCAAGGGCCTAGAATCTCATAAAATATTACTAAATGTGAAAGAAACCTATGACCTAATTGATGATTCTAAATTACTGAAGAGACTACGTTAACTGAAGAAACATATTCTGTCATCCCGAAAGAGGTGACATAACAAAATTATGTCCATGTGTCTGCAATATTGTTGGCACAGCTTTAGGATAAAATAGAACTATGTCCCACTGGAATATTAGATTCCCAAAGCACTAGGTTCATATAAGTAAATTCCCCTGAAATTGTGAATCTATTAAGAAACTCAAATCTGTACATTATCAAGGAAAAAAATGAAGTTACAATATTGAAAGGATACCAGAAGGCTATTACGTCTAATTTGCAGACACTAAAAATTACCCTTAAAAAAAGTACATGGTGTGTGTGCATGCATGTGTATTACATACGAAAGTCAGTCTGAGTCTTCATTCATTTACGGAAATAGATGTCAGCAGAAATGAAAGAGTTCTGGTAGCAAAAGGTCTCCCCTGGACGTTTTCTTAGCTTCAAGTAGTTAATTCAACTCTCTCCAACCATATGGCTTCCTGGATTCTATGAAGGAGAATCCAATATTTACAAAATATTATAGGACTATAGAGTCAGAAGAAGAAATAAATTTTGGGATCAAGAGAGTTGTATATTAGCAGGATTGTTTTCATTATTTTCACTGCAAGTTTTGAAAGGAAAAAAAATAGTCCTAGAATCTGCACTAATAGCTGACACTGATCATAAACATAGGACCACCCACGAAGAGCCAGAATATGTTTATTTTTATTATAATTGTTTTTTTGTGTGCTGGAGGGAGGAGGAAGGAGTGTGAATGGTTTAGGTAAAGGGTGGGAGTGGAAATGTTTATTAAAAAATATAAATAAATTTTGTTCTTAAGTAACTTCCTCTGAATGAATCTGACTAATCTTGCCAGTGTTTTCTTGGCTTCCAAGCAATCTTTATCAAACCAGGAAGTAGGTCAGCCAGACCTGGGGCAAGACAAGACAATTGGTTGGTATGTAAATAGCTGAAAGCTTTCTCCTATAAATCAGTAGGGGATTTGTAACATTTCTATACTTAAAATGTTGCTAGTCATCTCAGAGGCTCTCCCCACCTTTTCATCTTCCTTCACCCTAAATTCACTGACACAATTATGTATGCACACAAATTAAGAGGTAGAAATATTCAGAAAAGTCAATTTAATAAGAAAGTAGAGATTTTTAACACTACAGAACATGTCTACTACGTAGATAAAGCTAAACAGAAGAGAAACACCGTTACATTAAATACAACATAACGATTCTTTGTTAAAAATATGATTCCTCCTAGATTGATCCTAAGAGCTATCATTTATGAATAGAAAGTTGTAGTTACAGGAGAATATGATTGCATATGTCTCAGAATGAAGTAGCAACTCTTAGAGGTGTGGTCTATAGACTCCTTAGTCCATACTATCCTTGAACAATCTATAATTAGACATTGAGGGTTTTGACACCTGGCTGAGAGTCTTGCACCTTTCCATAACTCTTGCCCACCATTTAGAAGGTTTCAGGGGCTGCGTAGATAACTCATTCAGTGGTCTATGATTTTCAATTCTACTCCATTCAGCCACCATCCACCCCTTTCCAAGTCCACCCCTTATCATCATTCAGCACCATCCCATCTCCTAAAGTTTAACCCACAGTCTTTCACCTGACTCTTAGATCAACAATTCTCTCCTATTTTAGCTTATGCCACATTACACTCTCACTTCATGTAGGCCTAGTCCCATATCCCTCTATTTTATTTTACTTAACCAGTCTTCTTTTCAGTTTCCTTTCTTCTCTATCATATATTCTCATTGTCTAGTGATAATTATTCCTAATATTTTGAAAAGTAAGAACATTAAAATGTTCTAACTTGAATAGAAATCTTACTTTTTATATAGTTATAACTATATATAAAACTACTATATATATAAACTTTTTTCTAGCTTTATTGAGATATAATTGACAAAAACTGTATATATTATGGTGTGCAATATGTTTTGATGTATGTATACATTGTGAAATGCTTGCCAAAATAAAACTAATTAACATGTCTATCATCTCACATAGTTTTGTGTGTGTGTAGTGAGAACATTTAAAATCTATTTTTAGCAATGTTCAAGTATACAGTACTTTATCATTAGCTATAATCACCATGCTGTACAATAGACTTACAGAATTTACTCATCCTGTCTAACTGAAACATTTATTTTTGTAATTTTAAAATCTTGTTAAAATACCACTTACTTTAAGGTCTACGTTATATTCTACTAATTTTATAGTTTTAAGTTTCACAGTTGGGCTTTAATCCATCAGGAGTTCACCTTTGTATAAGTGGAGTAGGAGTGAAAACTCCAGGAGCTCAGATCCGAGAAGCATCAGGGAGTGCCGTTGGTATGGATTATGCAGGTGAGCTAAGGACATGAGACTTCCCTACTGTCTGCAGCCGGGCACTATACACCCAGCCCCTACTTCCCAGGCAGGAAACTATAGGCCTACTCTCAGGAGAAGTTACACTAGATGGATTTTGGACTCCAGACAGCAGAGGAAAGGGGTAAAGAGCTGCAGGAAGAGGTAAAAGAATTTGTCAAAATAGAAGGAATAAGTGAATCTCTATATACTAAATAGTAAGATTCCCAGCTAATCCCCTTTTTCAGAACAAATATACACCCTCTAAACAAGAGATTGGAACCTTCTTTCCTCAAGACAATAGACTGTACTAGGGAGAAGTTTTCCAGATACAATGAAGTAGTGGTAAATACTATAAAGAAAATAACTTTGAGAGGCCAAGACGGGTGGATCACCTGAGGTCGGGAGTTTGAGACCAGTCTGATCAACATGGAAAAACACCATCTCTACTAAAAATACAAAAAAAAGTGGCAGGGTGTGGTGACACATGTCTGTAATCCCAGCTACTCAGGAGGCTGAGGCAGGAGAATCGCTTGAACCTGGGAGGTGGAGGTTGCAGTGAGCTGAGATCTCATCAATGCACTCCAGCCTGGGCAACAAGAGCAAAACTCCATCTCGAAAAAAAAAAAAAAGAAAAAGAAATCAGCATATGAATTGGGGTAGATTATTTTATTTGGAAAGGCCAGTGGTGACCTTAATGATTAGGTGACATCTAAGCAGATACTTGAAACAAGTGAGAAAACCATGAGGGTGATATGGTTTGGATCTGTGTCTCTACCCAAATCTCATGTCAAATTGTAATCCCCAATGTTGGAGATGGGTCCTGGTGGGAGGTGATTGGACCTTGGGGGCGGTTTCTCATGAGTAGTTTTTTTTTACATGTCTTTTTGATTTTATTTTGAGAGAGCTAATATTAATATGCCTTACATAATTATAAGCAAAAGTACATGCATTCCCTCTTTCCATCCCTGCTCTGAGTTTTATTGCAAAGCTTTCCTGAGTTGACTGACAACAAAGAGTGCTATGCTCAAACTGTTTTTTTTAAGATTATGGACTGGCTTCCCCATGTGGAAAGAAAGATGATTGATGGAATTTCCTGATAATATACTTCCATCTCCAAGACCCAAAAGAGAAATCCTCTTCTCTAGTTTCAATAAAACTCCAAAAGGAAAGCTTCTGGTTGGCCTAGCTGTGATCACATGTTCATCCTTGGCTTGATTACTATGGCTAGAGGAATGAATGAGTCACTCTGACAGGCCAGGTCCAGCTCAGGTGCCCTTCCCAGCCCTGAGGAGAAGGTGCTATGATCGATAGCTTAGCAGGAAGAGGAGGAGAGACAAGGCATACAAAAAAATACAAGCATCTAATATAAATGACATACAAAACCTTTGACAATCTGATGACCACTTACTTCTCCAGCCCTTATCTTGTTCCATTCATTAATTTGAACTTTGTGTTCCAGAAATGACCAGAGTAGTTCAGAGTATGACCTTTGAGGTTAGCATATCTAGGTTTGCATTAGAAATTGACAATTTACTCATTACATTACCTTGAGTAATTTTTTAACCTCTCTATTGCTTGTTTCTTAATTTCTTAAATACGATAAATAAGAACTAAAGGGAATGATGTAAGTAAAACATGTGGCATAGGGTGGCAAGTGTGAGATTTTAGGAAGTTTATAAACAGCACCCCTCTTTTCCTCCTCCATGTTTGTTTAATTTAGAGATACACCCAGCAATCAGGAGAATGAAAATACCTTTAAAACCTGTCATATCATGCCTTTCTGCTCAAAACTGTGCAGGGGTTTCTCATCTCACACAGAAAAAAGGTCAAAGTCATTAGAGGCCCACAAGGCCCTGAAATCATCTTCACCACTCCTCAAATCTCAGTTACCTTTTATCCTCATCCCCTGTGATTTTCTCCTTCATGACATTACGCAGCCACACTAGCCTCATTACCTTGCATCAAACATTTAGAAAAGATCCCACCTCAGGTCCTTTGCCCTTGATTTTCCACTGCCAAAAAGATTCTAGGCTCATGCATGTACCTGGCTACTCCCCACTTATGGAAGGAAATAGACATATTTGCCCTCATTGAGCTGACAGTCTAGAGGGGAGACAGGCATTAAATGCATAAACAAACAAGACTGATAGGACTATAATACGAAATGTCTATACTCTCGGGGACAATAATAGAACGGAAGTACTGAATTCTGAATGGTGGACAAGGGCGGGGCCTCACAACGAAACATCATGAAAGTAAGAGTGGTACGAAAATAACATAGGCAGCTCATGTCTGTAATCCCAGCACTTTGGGAGGCTGAGGCGGGCAGATCACAAGGTCAGAAGGTCGAGACCATCCTGGCTAACATGGTGAAACCCCGTCTCTACTAGAAACACAAAAAAATTAGCTGAGTGTGGTGGCATACTCCTGTTGTCCCAGCTACTTGGGAGGCTGAGGCAGGAGAATTGCTTGAACCGGGGAGGTTGAGGTTGCAGTGAGCCAGGATCACACCAATGCACTCCAGCCTGGATGACAGAGTGAGACTCTGTCTCAAAAAAAGAAAAAAAGAAAAGAAAAGAAAAGAAAAAGGAAAATAACATAATTGGAAACTATAGACCATGTCCAAGACCCATTATCTAACCTATCAGAGATAGAATGATAATGAACAGTCACCTGAGAGTCAGGCAGAGAAGAAGTCAGCCTCTGGAATGTTCAGACGCACCCAGTCACTGGTAGATTGGAGGTCAAGAACAGGAAATTCAGTGTATGTGGGAATCCAATTAAAAGGGAACTAGTCTAATAAGATCAGAGCATAACCAAAAATGAGACTGATTCAGTGCTTTATTGAGAACTAATCGGTGGGCCTTCTTATAAACAATCTTTCTTAGAGAAAATTGTTCTTGAAACCAAATGGGGCTGTTTCTTTACCTCTCCACTAAAATGCAAATAAGTAAGGATAACATTATTTGAGGGGTAATCTTGGCTATTTGCAAAATAGTTTTTTATTTTAAATAATTGTACACTCAGAGAAAGTCACAAAAAACAGTATATAGAGTCCTCTGTGCCCTTTGCCTAACTCCTCCTAATACTAATACTGACATTGTGTGTAAATGTCATATGATATCAAAACGAGGAAACTGGCATTGGCACAATATTGCTAACTAGACCACAGACCTTATCCAGTTTTCACATGCAGTCATTTGTGTGTGTCTGTGCGTGTGTGTGTGTGTATGTGTATACTCCAATGCAATTTGATAGCATATTCAGATTCATGTAGCCACTATCACAATCAAGATACAAAACTGTTTCATCATCATAAAGAAACTCCTCACACTCCTCTTATGTAGTCAGTCACCCTCCCACCCCAATCCTGATCCCTGGCAACCACTAATCTGTTCCTTACATTTACAGTTTTGTCATTTTTAGGAATCCTATACTAGGAAACTTTTTGAGATTGGCTTTTTTTTTTTTTTTTTGCAGAGATTCATCCAAGTTATTAATGTATCAATAGTTCATTCTTTTTAAATTGTTGAGTGGTGTTCCATTATATGGATGTACCAATGTTGGCATAACCATGCACACATTGAAAGACATTTCAGTTGTTTCCACTCAATTTTTACCTTTAAAATTTGCAAACTTCAGGTCTTTCACGTTTACAAATAACTTTTAATCTACCTCAGTAGTGATTGGTATGGACGGAGAGTTATGGAGCAAGGTGAATGCAGTTGGAGATGACAGCAGGTAGACCATGAAAGCTGCTAAAATTTATAATGAGTATCACATAGGCTGTCACTCTGTGTAAACATGACTTTGTAAGGATGACTTTTCAAATTATCTGAACACGAATTAACTGATAGCTTAATTCTAAATTGGGTCAAGTCTTAGGTGGCTGTCAGGGGAGGGAACCAGAGATGGTAAGCATGAGGCAAAGAGGGTTGGTCTACTGGAAATGTTACATAAGCATAAAGAGGACGGATGACAGGGGAAAATGGTGTGGGAATGAGTAGAACACACCTTTTTCCTGTGGTTCTGAAACAGGAAAGATGAGCACATATGCATCACTTCCACTTCCCATTTCCCTCAAATCATCACTGGCTGGGCTCCACTCTCATCTCAGTACCACGCCCCTTTGTGCCTGCACTTTATGCCTCATAATAAACATTCGATTACCGATTTTACAAAGCTATATATAGAAAGAAGACAAAAAAATGGCAATGTTCTGTGTTAGAACAAATTCAGAAGAGTTCGTTTGTTTGTTTGTTTGTTTTGAGACAAAGTCTCGTTCTGTGGCCCAGGCTGGAGTGCAGTGGCAGGATCTCAGCTCACTGCAACCTTTGGCTCACTGCAAACTCCGCCTCCTGGATTCAAGGGATTCTCCTGCCTCAGCCTCCAGCCCAGCCTGAATGTGTTCTTTTTTAAATCAACTAAGTTTGTGTGTATTTGAAGTTAACTTTAGTCCACTTTGGGTAAATAATTTACCCTATCTTAACATCAGTTACTATACCTGTCAAGCAGAAGAATCACTTTCTCTTCCTGAAGACAATAAAACAGGTAGAAATAAAACTCCTTGAGCTGCTACTTTTCTTATTTCATTAAAATAGTATTCTGCCAAAATATTCTATGAGAAAGAGAAAGTCCCTAGGTGAACAAATATAAATTTTAGATACAGTCTCTGCTCTCAGTGGGCTCACAATTTAACTGTAGAAAGCCAGAGTTGAATGTATAAAACATAAAGTATATGCAAATGGAATTATTCTAGCAATTAAAAATAAATATTTCTGCCGGAAACAGTGGCTCACTCCTGTAATCCCAGCACTTTGGGAGGTCAAGCTGGGCTGATCACCTGAGTTCAGGAATTTGAGAGCAGCCTGGAGAACATGGTGAAACCCTGTCTCTACTAAAATACAAAAAAATTAGCTGAGCATGATGGCACACGCCTGTAATCCCAGCTACTTGGGGAGCCGAGGCAGGGAAATTGCTTAAACCCGAGATCATGCCACTGCACTCCAGCCTGGGTGACAGAGTGAGACTCTGTCTCAAAAAAAAAAGGAAGAAAATAAAATAAATAAATAAATATTTCTTGGTTCCTTGACATCCTCTTCCTCATTCTACCTTAGTTGGCCATTCTCACGGTCATCACTAAAACAGAGCCATCACACTATTAATCACACATCCTGCTCTGTGACCATTTCCTCTTATCCTTCCATACTGCTTGCTGAAACTCCTTGTGGGATCATGCCTGGGCCTCCTTGGGCTCTCCAGTCCTTTAGGTGTCTGCTGTGTCTCTCTTCTTTCTTTTTTTTCTCTTTTTGAGATGGAGTCTCACTCTGTCGCCAGGCTGAAGTGCAGTGGCACACTCTCAGCTCACTGTAACGTCCACCTCCCGGGTTCAAGCGATTCTTCTGCCTCAGCCTCCTGAGTAGCTGGGACTACAGGTGCACGCCACCACACCCAGCTAATTTTTGTATTTTTAGTACAGACAAGGTTTAACCATGTTCAGGATGGTCTCAATCTCTTGACCTTGTGATCCGCCTACCTCAGCCTCCCAAAGTGCTAGAATTATTTACAGGCACGAGCCACCGTGCCCAGCCTGTGTCTCTCTTTTTCTTTAGCTCCCTTCAGTCATTTGTTCTCTTTCTTTCCAGAATAAATACAATGGTCTATCCCCTCAATAGTTCTTTTGCCAAAACCTTCAAGTCCCTTGTCACTCTCCTTATCTCTTTTTTTGTGGTAAAATCTCTGGAAGAAACTATCCACTTTCTCAACACTCTTCACATTTTCTCCACAATTTCTTCATACTTTCTCTATACTCATGCACCAGAATTTAAGTGAAAAAGTCACACAAGAGAGAAAGCTGGTACCTTTTTTTTTTTTTTTAATATTTTTGTTTGGTTTTGTTTTTTAGAGATGAAATTTCACTATATTGCCCAAGCTGGCCTCAAACTCCTGGCCTCAAGCAATTCTCCTGCCTTGGCCTCCCAGAGTATTGGGATTGCAGTCAAGGGTCACTGTGCCTGGCTTGGTACCTTATGATTACTAAGTTCAAATATGCCTTCAGTACTCCCAGTAATCCCACTGTGCTTCTCTGGGCAACTCCTCCTCTCCTTTCCAAGAAGGCTTTTTCACACCTTGTCTCTCCTCAAACTTCTGCCCTTGCCTCATTCTTAACTCTTGCTCCCTGAAAATGACCTATCTGTAACTTCATAGAGAAAATGGAAGCAGCAGAGATGGACTCCAGCATGTTCCTTCTGTCATACCTAGAAAATGTTCCTGCTCCTGGACCCATGACAACCACCTTCCCTCCTGTTTCAGAAAATGTGTCCCTCCTCCTATTCAAGGCCTAGCCTCAACATGGGTTCCTAGTCTCTTTTGAACCCAATGCCATCCATTGTACCTTCTTTCTCTAATCTCTTTACTACTTCCCCTCTAATCAGTCCTTCCCATCAGCACTTAAACATGCATGTTTATCTCAGAACGCAGAGTTCCTCCCTTAATCTCACTTCCTCCTTCAGTTACCATTATCCCTCCTTCCTTCCCTAGTTTACCATGAAAAAATAAAAAGCTGTTTACTACAATGACTATAGTTTATGCCCCATAGCTATCCACTAGTGCCATCCTCCCTGCCTATCCCTTTTCTAGAAAATGACCACACCCTCTACTACAGAAATGAACACATGCCCCAAGCCTAAGCAGTCATAGTCATTCTCTGACCTCAGAAATTGGTGATTGGTCCTGCAACCTGTATAACTCCACAGAAATCTCTCGGAGTTTTTCAAAGAGAGGAATTAATCCAGAGAGGTTTTTCTACAAGTTTGGAAGGTCAAAAGAGCAAAACGGAAATTAACAACTGCAGAAAGCAGTCATTATTCCCTAGAGTTGGAGACACCAAAGAAAAAGGGCGAGGGTAGTGACGTAGGAACTCACTGGAGTGGGTCCTGTAGACCTGGTGCTCCAAGCTGTAGCAGGAAGCTCTCCACATGTGGCTTACGGATAACTGAGAAGACCTGGCCGAGCAGATGTTTGGACAGCCCAGGAGCTGCAGCCAAGCAACTACACTTCCAATTGTATAGAGGTTGAAACCTGGCAGTTGCTGGTTCCTCTAAAGAGCATAGTAGAGGAGATGCTCATGAAGCAGTCTTACTGTCTGGGGTCAATACCTGAGGTTCACAGTCTGGCACCAAGAAGATTAAGGACGTGGACACACACAAGGAGTGAGTTTAGGAGCAGAGATTTAATAGGCAAAAGAGAGAGAAAGGAGGCCAGGTATGGTGGCTCACGCCTATAATCCCAGAACTTTGGGAGACTGAGGCGGACCAGCCTGTACAACATGGTGAAACTCTGTCTCTACTAAAAATACAAAAATTAGCCAGGTGTATGGCATGCATCTGTAATCTTAGCTACTCGGGAGACTGAGGCATGAGAATCACTTGAACTCGGGAGGTGGAGGTTGCAGTGAGCCGAGAGCACACCACTTCACTTCAGCCTGGACAACAGAGTGAGACTCTGTCAAAAAAAAAGAAAAGAAAAAGAAAAAAACAGAGAAAGAGAGAGAGAGAGAGAGAGACAGAGGGAGGGAGGGAGAGAGAAAGGAGAACAGCTCTCTCTCTTGAGACAGAGAGGTGTGCCTGAACGGGAATTCTGCTCAAGGTGGAGTGCACCAGATTTTACAGACAGATTTGAGGAGTGGGTGTCTGCTTTACATAGGGCCCAAAGATTGGTTGGATCAGGTGTGACATTTACATAGCACACAGGGAAGCTAGCGGCTCCACCCTAATTTTATTATGCAAATGAGGTCTTTGCCTGGCACGCACGATGTTGCCTGCTCCTTACTGCACACGTGGCTGGCAAAGAGAAGGGAAGATGGAGCCGCCATTTTGAACATGCCTAATCCCAGCTAGTCTTCTCCTGTGGGCACAATTGCCAGCATTCATCAGTGCAAGCTTCCAGCTTGCTTGTCTGTGTTTGCAGCTCAATTTTACAGGCTGCTCTTTGTTAGAAAAGAAAATGATTTGGGGGTTGGTTTTCATTAAAACGAAACCCTTACGGGGGACTCCCATACCCTCATTATCTGCCTAAGTAACTTTTTCTTAATCATATATTACTAAGAGTTCAGAAAGAAGATGGAAACTAGAGCTACATTTATCTTGCTGCTGGAGTAATAAGGTAGGAATTGAAAAATAAGGAAGGAATTCCTTCCTGCCCACCTCTTCCCTGCTAATCCTCCCCTACTGCTTCCCATTGATAAAACCTAATAAGAAACTAAATTACAAAGTAGTCTGAGAAATATTAGCTGAGTCCCAACCCCAGCATCACACAGCAGAGTATAAAAGTTGAAACTTACAAATGGGTCAATAGGTAAAATCCTGGTATATGATCCAAGCTGGATTTCACTTGGAAATCCAGATCAATAGGAATCTTTTTCTCCTCTCAACCCATACTGTGGTGAGGATTGATCAAAGTCCAGGCAACCATGTCCCAAGCACAGGAAAAACCCTGACCAAAGACAACACCAGAAATAAACAGGAGTAAGAGTCCTAGCACTATCATTGCCCAGCTTCTAAGACTCTGACATTCCAAGGAAAAAGGAATGGGATCTCCAACAATATCTGCCCAGGGGTAGAGGAATTTTTTTTTTTTTTTTTGAGATGTAGTCTAGCTCTGTTGCCCAGGCTGGAGTGCAGTGTTGCCATCACTGCTCACTGCAAGCTCTGTCTCCCAGGTTCAGACCATTCTCCTGCCTCAGCCTCCCTAGTAGCTGGAACCACAGGCGCCCACCCCCACGCCCGGCTAATTTTTTGTATTTTTAGTAGAGGCGGGGTTTCACCGTGTTAGCCAGAATGGTCTCAATCTCCTGACCTCGTGAACCGCCAGCCTCGGCCTCTCAAAGTGCTGGGATTACAGGCGTGAGTTACCGCACCCAGCCAGGGGAGAGGGGTTTTAAAGGATTTTTTTCTTTAACTGGCTCAGGTTTGAGCATTGAAAGTAGGATCTTTTCATGACAAAGGTTATGTTTTGTCAATAAGTACATGTTCAGTGTAACCGTTACTCCAACATTTTTGAAGAGGAGTTTGGAGAAGGAAAAACCAGGGGAAGAGGCAGAGAAGCTTTTGCCAGAGAGTCAAAGATCAGAACAATGTTCCAGAAGTCAAAGGCAGAGAGGGTTTCAAGAACTGTGCAGTAATGTTCAATGGCATCAAATGAATTACCCAGAGTGAATGATTAGGATGATGACTTGTTAGTCGCCCCAGGTTAAACGTTTGTAACTAATGATTCATTTTATAAATACTCCCACACCCAAGAAATCCTTTCAATAATTTATTTCTAAATTCCTGATTAAGATTGAGGGCAAGATTCCTGATTTATAGTTTACAGAATTTACTTTATTCTTCTCTATAAAAAATCAAGTAATTAAAGCAGGAGTATCTAATAGATGACCATCTCATGCTAATGCCCAGAAAATGCACAGAAAACAATAATATGGCTTAGCTCCTTTTCTGAAGGAATCTATGGGTCAGTCAGGGAGAACCTTCTGATTTAAATTGAGGAACTCTGGATCTTCTGCCAACTTCAGGAGAAAGTCATGACTTTTATAATCTACCGCAGATGTATTGGAACAATTCTTTTAAATATCAGAAAACACTAGGTCATATTTCATACCTGTGTATTACTTTTATATTGCTACCATAACAAAATACAACAAAGTTTGGTGTCTTAAATACAATTTTTTTTTTTTTAACAGTTCTGGAAGTCAGAATTTCAAGATCAAGGTGTTGGCAGGTTTGGTGTTTTCTGAGGCCCCTCTTCTTGGCTTGTGGCTGGCTGCCTCCTCACTGTGTGCTCCGTGTTGTTGTTGTTGTTGTTGTTGTTTGACAGGGAGTCTCGCCCTGTTGCTCAGACTGGAGTGCAGTGGTTCAACCTCAGCTCACTGCAACCTCCACCCCACAGGTTCAAGGAACTCCCCTGCCTCAGTGTCCTGAGTAGCTGGGATTACAGGTGCCCACCACCACACCCAGCTAATTTTTGTACTTTTAGTAGAGACGGAGTTTCACCATATTGGTCAGGCTGGTTTCGAACTCCTGACCTCAAGTGATCCACTCACAGGGTCTCATGTGGTTTTCCTCTGTGCTCATATGTGTCAGCGTTGTAATCGCCTCTTTTTATAAAGACCCCAAACGTATTGGATTAGGGCCCACCCTAATGACTTTATTTATCTTCATTACTTCTTTAAAAACCCAATCTCTGTTTTGTTGTTTTTGTTTTTCTTTTTTATATTGGTTTGTTTTTCTTTTTTTCTTTTCTTTTTTCTTTTTTTGAGATGTAGTTTCACTCGTTCACCCAGGCAGGAGTGCAACGGCGCATTCTCGGCTCACTGCAACCTCCGCCTCCCAGGTTCAAGCGATTTTCCTGCCTCAGCCTCCTGAGTAGCTGGGATTACAAGTGTGTGCCACCACACCCAGCTAATTTTTGTGTTTTCAGTAGAGATGGGGTTTCGCCATGTTGGCCAGGCTGATCTTGAACTCCTGACTTCAGGTTAGCCATCCACCTTGGCCTCCCAAAGTGCTGGGATTACAGGCATGAGTCACTGCACCAGGCCTAAAGGCCCAATCTTTGAAAACAGTCACATTCTGAAGTTCTGGGGGTTAGGTCTACAATATATGAATTTGGAGGGGGGAAGCATGTTTCAACCCATCACACTCTGAAAATCAATTCCACACAATGTAATGATTTATGCAGCCAAGTTAGTATGATCCATAAAAAGTGGTGGATATTCTACATGGATGAAATCATTTTCTAATACACCAGACAACGTATTTTTAAAGAAATTAGAAAAAGATCACATTATTTCAAGCCAAACCATTTCCAAATTTGCCTAGGAAGAAATATCATCTACCTAATAAATATTAGCACTTACAATGGAATGCTTTCAACTTTCAGTCAAGCTGCATATTGGCATGAGTTTTCTGGGCTTAGGTCAGTTCCTCTGCTTTACATGGCCACAGTTGGCTATGATATGTGCTGTTCTCATTCTAACTCAGAGTCTTTAAAGAAAAGTCCTTGAATGTATATACTGTTTACTTTTTACAGCCTTCATGGCAACAGGATTTGGTATCTTCCCTCATTTAAAAAGCTCTTGTCCACGCCCCTCACCAGGTCCTCTAGGAGAAAAACATTTCCCACATATTCTGCTTATGTTTCTTAGTAGCTGATTATACCTATATGTTTGTTTCCAAAATACTACCCGTTACAACTTGCATAACTTGGAAACAACCATATCATTATGCAAAAGTCTACATTTATATGAAAATTTGTCTCCTTTTCCTGCAGGCATCAAGTTGCAGTGACCTGCCCTTCTGAACCATTCATAGGTTTTGAAAGGGCAGAGCACACACTTATGCATCATTGCCTTGGCTGAAGAACTAGCTGGTCTTAATGCTCCCCAGGGGGAATTATGTGTCTTCTATTAGAAGGCAGGGAGGGAAACCCTACATCTCTTACTCCAAGAAATTCCTTAGGAGAACTGGGTGATGCTGTAACCTGCCACATAGGATAATATCCTGCCTAGAAACAGTGAAAGTCAAACAATAGTGTAAACAAAAATCTTCTTTATTAATGGCAAATCGTTACACTAATTAACATCAAAAGTGAATGAGTAGGCCGGGCGTGGTGGCTCACGCCTGTAATCCCAGCACTTTGGGAGGCCGAGGTGGGCGGATCACCTGAGGTCAGGAGTTTGAGACCATCCTGGCCAACATGGCAAAAACCTAGTCTCTACTAAAAATACAAAAAATTAGCCGGGCATGGTGGCAGGCGCCTGTAATCCCAGCTACTCGGAAGGCTGATGCAAGAGAATCACTTGAACCTGGGAGGCAGAGGTTGCAGTGAGCAGAGATCGTGCCACTACACTCCAACTTGGGTGACAGAGCAAGACTCTGTCTCAATAAATAAATAAATAAATAGATAGATAGAAAAGGGATCAAGTATGTAAAAATTAACTCCAAATCTAAGAAATCTATCCTAATTTCTAACTAAAGTGATAAATGTGGTATTTTAGAATTTTGACCTAGAAAAAGTATTTTTCCTCTAGAGGAACTAAGAGGTACCCTTTTTCCTGGTAATGCAAACTTTATTTTTTCAATCATGATGCCATGGCTCGCAGGTAAACCCCAGAGTGTTTATTAGCTGGAATCCAGGATAAATAATTTTTCCTATGTTCCTTAAAATAATTACATTATTCTGTCTGTGTTGTGATATAATAAGAAGTAAGAAGCCCTGTTGTAACTAATCATATTTTCCTTTTTATTTTCTCATGTATCAGGAAGCTTTGAAACAACTGTAAAGTTCAACTACATATAATGTCATAAAATGTGTGCATTTTTAATTTTCTTTTCTCCCTTTTCTCTGATTTTCTGTTTTGATATTCTTGGACATGTTTTGTGCATATAAATCAAATCCTTTTGAAAAATAATTAAGACAAAAATTTCTATTAGCAATATTAGAAAAGTTAAAATATTAAATATAGGCGTACAAACATTGCTCTACCTGCTTAACAAATAAAAGTTATGATCATCCTAACAAGAAAAAGGACCTTTCATGAAAGTCCTAAAGTAGACTGCAGTTACATACATGCTTTCAAATCTAATTCACAATTGTTTCTTCCACATGATCATTCACTACATTGTTCAAAAAATGTATATTTAGCTGGGTGCCGGTGGCTCATGCCTATAATCCCAGGATTTTAGGAGGCCGAGGCAGGTGGATCACTTGAGGTCAGGAATTCGAGACCAGCCTGGCCAACATGGTGAAACCCTATCTCTACTAAAAATACAAAAATTAGTTTGGCATGGTAGTGCACGCTTGTAATCCCAGCTACTCAGGAGGCTGAGGCAGGAGAATCGCTTGAGCCTGGGAGGCGGAGGTTGCAAGTTGCAGTAAGGTAATTAGCACTATGTAGATGCAGTGAGCATCGCATCACTGCACTCCAGCCTGGGTGACAGAAGGAGACACTGACTCAATAAAAAAGAAAAAAAAAGTATATTTAGTGAGTCTTCCATAAGCCAATAATATTCAGTTGATATGTGAAATGCATTATTGAATGCAATCACATAGTTAATATGTAATGGTACACAGCAGCAGAGGGGATGGCCATGTAGGTAGCTCTTAAGATGAAAAACTTGAAATCCATAATTCAGTTTCTTCAAAAATAAGTCTGTCAATTTTATTCTGCCTTCTAAGAATATCTATTTCGCACCACAGTTTATTACGGGTAGCATTACTAACCAAAGTCTTGATATCCAAGAAATAATGGTTAGAAATAGTTCTACCAGGGTCTAGGGTATTACAGTTTTCCATGACTTCATTTCTCCTATTACTGGTGCCCCAAAATACTGGGACACTATTAAATTTGCCCAAATGCTATAAAATAGAATGAAGGAAAAACAGAAACATAACCAGCAATGTAAGTCATTGTTCATAGGAGCTGAATAAACCTCAAATCGAGAGAAGCCAAACTATTCCTAGTTTTGAGTTCATAAATGAACCACACACTGTAAGGTGGTGAAGTAAAAAAGAAATATTCTGCTAATATATATTTTTAGTTTCTTAGAGACAAGGTCTCACTGTCATGCAAGCTGCAGTGCAGTGGTGCTATCCTAGGTCACCACAACCTCAAATTCCACTGCTTAAGCGATCCTTTCACCTCAGTCCCTCGAGTAGCTAAGACTACAGGCGCATGTCACAATGCCTGGTTAATTTTTCTTTTCTTTTCTTTTTTTTTTTTGTAGAAATGGAGTCTCACTATGTTTCCCAGGCTGGTCTCAAACTCCTGGCCTCAAGTGATCCTTTCACCTTGGCTTCCCAAAGTACTGATATTATAGACATGAGCCTCCACACGCCGTCAGGTCCTTTTAATATGCCATAATATCTTAACCCCATCTACAGGACAGGTAAGTGTGGCTCAACAATGTCTAAAATTTGACTCCAATCAGATTAGCATTCCCTTGGATGGTTAATATTTCTCTGGAAGAAGGAGCAAGAGATTCTCCTTTACTTTGTTTCTCAACCAGTAGTTAAATAACTCTTTAAGCCTATAAGTTAAAGAGAAATGAAATGCAACTTTCCAATACATCCAGAAAGCATAATCACTCAAGAATGTTTAAAAATAATAATAGAATTTTGAGCTCTTGACTTTTAAGCACTCTAGGAAATCATGTTTTTGTGAACTAGCTAAAAAGACCCAACATTTCTGGGAAAAAAAAAAAATCCCTTCCTGGATCCAAGAACTGTGGATAATATACAGGAAATGATTTTTTAAGACCTTAATTTCTAGTTTAATCAACAAAATGTAGTGATTAGTCATCAACAAATATTTCTATATGCACAAAGATATAAACCCTTTCTGGCGGCTTAAATATCCAAAAGAAAGGGGAACAATAAAATGTTTTTTATTTTATCCGTGTGGGTGTGAAGTCAGCATAATGATCCTTGACCAGTAACTAAGTCTATAAAGATAACGAACAACCAAGTAGAAAAATATTCTCTAAAGCATAGCCATAAGTGACAATTCTCTAAAACAGCCATAATTGGCAATTTTATTCTAATCTTTTTTTGTTTTGAATGTTAAATATATTTTCAAAAGTTCTGTAGACTGCAAGACAAAGTACCAGAAAGACTATCCCAAGATTTTTCTTATTTAATAAGGAAATATTTTTCTTATTTAATAAGGAAATAATTTTCTTATTTAACAGAAAACAAGAAGACAAAATGAATAGAACTGAACCTTTCTTACCAACCATGGGTTCTTAGGCTCTCAGGCAACGGAAATTGACAGGAGGCTGAGAAAGTTTCCCAGACAAGGCTTTGTTGGGGCTTATGCTTGAGCGCAAGGGATATAGCATAGGAGCAAGAGTTCCCTGGCTGGCTCCTGAAGGGCAGGTCTTTATGGTGCTTTAAGAAGAATGACATGAAGAAATAAGAGGTATGCGAGTGTCATTACAGGTGCAGAGTGGAGCACAGAGTGTGCAGATGCAGTGAGAAATCATGTTAGTAGGTACATTACATAATCAATAAATGGCAGACAAAGCCTTCCCCAGGCAGGCATTTAGACTGAGGTAGGGGTCAGAATTGGTCATTCCCCTGGTCTTGCCTGCAAGTGGGTAATAGAGTTAACTTCCTTAGGTAAGATTTGGTGCAATGCTGCTTACATTAGGTTCCTCACAGTTTGCAAGGTCTTTAGTCTTTGAGTATGGCACCAGCAGGGGGTGGTGGTTAGAGGGTACGTATGGGAAAACTTATCTGTTCCTGGAAGTGGGGCCGAGGCCCATTCCTCCTCTGTCTCACTTTTGTGCCCATTTTTGAATTGATCTTTGTTGGGGTTGAATTGTAGCAATCGTGAGGGTTTGACAGATTTCTAGAAATATTAGTTACACTTCAATTTTTGGTTTTCCAAAGATTTTTTTTTTTTTGAGGCAGAGTCTCGCTGTGTCACCCAGGCTGGCGTGCAATGATGCAATCTTGGCTCACTGCAACCTCAGCCTCCTGGGTTCAAGCTATTCCAGTGCCTCAAACTCCTGAGTAGCTGGGACTACAGGCGCCCGTGACCACATCTGGCTAATTTTTGTATTTTTAATAGTGACAGGGTTTCACCATGTTGGCCAGCCTGGTCTTGAGCTCCTGACCTCAAATGATCTGCCTGCCTCAGCCTCCCAAAGTGCTGGGATTACAGACATGAGCCACCACACCTGGCTACTTTATTATTTTTTATTTATAACAGATTTTATTTCATAGAGCAGTTTTCAGTTCACAGCAAAACTGAGTGGAAGGTACAGAGACTTTTCCATCTACCCACTGCCCACACCCAGGTATAGCTTCCCCTGTTAACAACATTCCCCACCAGAGTGGCGTATTTGCTACAAACATATACGTAAATATTTATTATAAATTTTCCAGACCCATAGAATGCACAACACCAAGAGTTAACCCTAATGTATACTATGGATTCTAGTGATAATGTGTCAATGTAGGTTCATCAATTGTTCAGATAGTTTTAAATCATAAAAGAAAAATAAAATTGTCTCAGACTCCCTCATTCATTTATCTGTTCAAAGACATGACCCTCAAAATATACAGTCTATAAAGCAAAGAATGGTTTTGTAATAAGGTAATTAGCACTATGTAGATGCAGGTATTATGGGGGTAGAGAAGTATTGAAAGCAAAAGGCATGGAAAGGATGGGAAGAATTGGAAGAAAAAAGAAGGGTCACTAATGAGATTACTCCTTGCCTTTTGGGACAATTCAGCCCTGCCTAGGTCTTTCAAAAATACAACTAGTAGACAGACCACAGAATCCCATCTGATGTCATTGTTATTATGCAATGACAATGATTCATTTCTCTTCAATCTGTATTTTCTCTCTGGCTCTCTTTTCCATTTCTGTCACCTAGGCTGCCAACTGAATGTCAGTGACTTACAAATCTTTATCTTTTGCTCATACCTTTTTCTTGGTTACAGACTCCTTTACCTAACTGACAATGAACTAGTTTCACCTGGTTTTCTCAGAAGTTTCTCAAAGTCAATATATTCAAAGTCGAATTCATAGGCTTCCCCCACCAATTTGATCATCCCTATATTTCTATAATTCATTAATTAATATCCTAGTAGAGACTCATCTTATGTGATCTTTATTCCTCCTCAGCAGCTTCTAATCTGTCCCACTATCCTGTTCTTGTGTAAATATTTCCTTTTATAAATACTTCCTAAACATTTGCTTCCCTCAGTTTCCATTGTCAAAGTACCATAGCACACTAATGTTTACAATTAATTTTTTATTCACTTCCCTTCTCTATTTTAAATTAAGAAATTGGCCAGGCATGGTGGTTCATGCCTGTAATTCCAGCACTTTGGGAGGCCGAGGCGGGCGGATTACAAGGTCAAGAGATTGAGACCATCCTGGCCAACATAGTGAAACCCCGTCTCTACTAAAAATACAAAAATTATCCGGGTATGGTGGCGTGTGCCTGTAATCTCAGCTACTGGGGAGGCTGAGGCAGGAGAATTGTTTGAACCCGGGAGGCGGAGGTTGCAGTGAGTCGGGATTGTGCTGCTGCACTCTAGCCTGGCAACAGAGCGAGACTCTGTCTCAAAAAAAAGAAAAAAGAAATCATCAGAAACTCTCCTGATTATCACTTATTTCACCGCTTGTTTAATGCTTAATTTTCTAGCTTCATTCCCCACCATTCTGTCCCTTAATTTTTTTTTTTTCATTTCTTTTATAATTTCTAGGCAAAAAGGATTGTCAGTTCCCCAGAAGTGCCAAACTTTGTCATGCCTCTATGCAGGCATACAGCTCTTCCCTCTACCTGGAACGACTTTTCCTCCATCTTTGCCACACCTCATGCCCTGCCTTTTCCACTGGGCTTTCTTAGCCATGCTTAAAGACAGCTTTTCCACTTTCTCCTTGAGTCCTTTCCACACCTTTACGCTTTCCCCTAGGCAGGGTGATTAGTAATTCCTTTTTCCTTGGGGACGAGCCAGAAGTATGAGTAGGAAAATCCCTTCTCTTTGGATGGAGACAGAAAAGTCAAGAGAGAAGGACGGAATATGAAGCTCAACAAATCCAATCTGATGGATTCATTTGCATCCGTTTTTCTGTTCAGGACCGGGGACGGGGAAGTCCTCTGACTTTCGTTTTTCCGTGGTGGTCTGTTGCTGATCTCTCTGTGTTTCCCTCCGTCTTTTCTGAGGGACACATCATTTATTTAGAAACATTAATATTTATTGATTGGACCGAATCAATTCTTATGCAGGCCTGAGAACCACCCTCTTTCTTCGAAATGATTATGTCTATTTCTTTATCATATATTTCTTATTTTATTCCTTAGTTTGGATTTTATAGTTTAACTGTCAGAAGTCAACCTCATTTCCAAGTTCTTAAAGACAGCTCACTGTGCTCTCATGTCCAATTTACATTAGTGATTTCTGAATTTTTTTTTTTTTTTTTTGATAGAGTCTTGCTCTATTGCCCAGGCTGGAGTGCAGTGGTATGATCTCGGCTCACTGCAACCTCCGCCTCCCAGGTTCAAGCAGTTCTCCTGCCTCAAATACCTGGGATTACAGGCTTCCGCCACCATTCCCAAGTAATTATTGCATTTTCTGTAGAGACTGGGTTTCGCCAGACTGGTCTCCAACTCCTGACCTCAGGTGATCCACCCGCCTTGGCCTCCCAAAGTGCTGGGATTACAGGCATGAGCCACCCTGCCTAGCCAGATTTCTGAAGATTTTTAAAGCAGGATTTCTGTCGAGACTGAGAGAAAGGGATAGAGAACATGGAATATTATCGTATAAAACTCATGAAAGAAGAGATGTTCTAGTTGAAGCAGGAGCAGAAGTGGGGGCACAAACAGCTCCAAGGCCTGCCTCCCTCTTGTTCCTCTTCAAATCAGTGTACTCTCCAACTCACATCCCGATTATAGCTACTATTTACTGATTAATGTTAAGTTGTCATGCAAGTGCTCACTGATACAAGAATGTGCAAATATGGGCTTTTATAGTGGTTGTTCTTCATTTTTTTTTTTTTTTTTTTTTTTTTTTTGTGACTGAGTCTCGCTGTATCGCCCAGGCTGGAGTGCAGTGGTGGGATCTCAGCTCACTGCAACCTCCACCTCCTGGGTTCAAGCAATTCATCTGCCTCAGCCACCCCAGTAGCTGGGATTACAGGCACTCGCCACCACACTTGGCTGATTTTTGTATTTATGTAGAAACAGGGTCTCACCATGTTGGCCAGGCTGGTCCTGAGGCTCCTAATCTCAAGTGATCTGCCCACCTCGGCCTCCCAAAGTGCTGGGATTACAGGTGTGAGTCACTGCGCCCAGCCTGTTTTTGATCTTTTATGGGTTATGAGCTTCATGGGAAACTAGAAAAACTATGAACAGTTCTCTTCAGAAAAAATATTCATATAGCAAAAAATAAAAACCTCAAATTTTGTTTATATTTTCAGGAAATAACAAAACCTCTGAAATCCTATATAAGCTATAGATTAAGAGGTCTTTTCTATAGTTAGGAAAATCCATCTATTAATCGAACAGGACTTCATGGTAAGGGAGAAAGAGTGGAAATGATAGTTGTCACTTCCAAACAGAAACTTCCGAAGTCAGAGCATGATAAACCACATTTGCTTTCTTTGTCTCAATGGTAATGAAACATTTCCTAGCTTCATCAGCTTGTGTTCCCGAGTGACAATAACCAAAGACATCTGTGACCAGTGAGTTACTCCCTACTTTCTATTGGTCACAAAGGAACAAATGACAAGTCCAACTTTTAAACTCTGATACACTTCATAAGTATCCTCATCAAATATTTATGATAATGTACTGATTCTGTTACTAGTATTCTAAATTATTCCTCTGAGCTATATGTGTTTTGATTTAAATCTTCCAAACTTGAAAAATCAATTGCTTAGCTTTTGGTAACTGTCAAGATAATAACATTCTATCATAGTTTTGAGGGAGATGGCATACTCACTGTTATTTTCTATGAAGTAATTGTAAAAAAAAAAAACAAAAACAAAAACAAAAAAAAACAACTCAGTGTTGTGGTGCTCATCTTCTACTACTCCAGGGCCTGTAGGCAGAGACAAATATTTGACTATCGTCTCTTGCTAAAAGCATCTCTGGTCCTCCAGTCCTTCCTGTAGGACACTGTAGCCTTTTTGCACTTGCTTCACTGACCCATAATTGTTTTTATTCCTTTCTGCCTCATTAAACTGTCAGCTCATTCATTCAACAAATATTTGTTTTTAATCTCCTTTATCTTTATATGCCTTCTATGAACACATGGCCTAGCACAAATGAGAGTGCAGAATTTATAAATAAATTAAAAAATATATTGAATACTCATCATTATGTTTATAGTAATAGTTGCTAGTTATTGATAGAAAGCCAGGATTCTTAACTGATTTAATGAGTACTTTTTATATTCCAGAGTTTGTGCTAAGTGTTTTACATGTATTACCTTCTTTAATCCTTATAATATCCCTAGGAGATTGGTATTTAACAGATGACTGACTCTACTACATCTCCGACATTGCTAGGGTTTAACTACGCCCCTCCCACCAAATTTATATGTTGAAGTTCAAACCCTCAGTACCTGATTATGACCTTATTTGGAAACAGAATCCTTCAAGTCATAATTAGTTAAGTTAAAATGAGGTCATACTGGAGTAGGGTGGAATGCTAATCCAATCTGGCTGGTATCTGTATAGAAAGGCAAATTTGGACACAGACACACACATCATGTGAAAACAACGGGAGTTATGCTGTTAACTACCCAGTAACTACCAGGAACAAGGAGAGGGGCCTGAAACACATCTTTCCCTAGGACCTTCAGAGAGCAATTGCCCAGAGGGTTCATCTTGCCTACTGCCTAGACACAGCCAATTTATAAGGCAGGGGAATTGCAATAGAGAAAAAGTAATTCACACAGAGCCAGTTGTGCAGGAGACCAGAGTTTGATTATTACTCAAATCAGTCTCCCTGAGTATTCGGGGATCAGAGATTTTAAAGGCAGTTTGGTGGGTTGGGGCAAGCCAGTGAGCTGGGGGAAGTCAGTGAGCTCAGAGTGCTGACTGGTCAGTTCAGAGATGAAATCTTAGGGAGTCAAAGCTGTCTTCCTGCACTGAGTTAGTTCCTGGGTTGCGGGGGGCGAGGGGGTTGCCACAGGATCAGATGAGCCAGTTTATTAATCTGCGTGGGGCCAGTTGATTCATCAAGGTCAGGGTCTGCAAAGTAGCTCAAGCACTGATCTTAGGAGCAGTTTAGGGAGGGTCAGAATCTCGTAGCCACCAGCTGCATGACTCCTAAACCATAACTGCTAATCTTGTGCCAAATTCATTAGTCCTACAAAGGCAATCTAGTCCCCAGGCAAGAAGGAGGTTTATTTTAGGAAAGGGCTGTTATCCATTGTCTTTGTTTTAAACTAAAACTAATTTCCTCCAGAAGTTAGCTCAGCCTATGCCCAGGAATGAACAAGACAGCCTGGAGGTTAGAGCAAGATGGAGTTGGTTAGGTCAGATCTCTTTCACTGGCTCAGTTATAGTTTTGCAATGGCAGTTTCAAGAGGAAGCATAGTTTTGCCAACATCTTGATTTTGGACTTCTGGCCTCCGGAAATGTAAGACAATGAATTTGTGTTGTTCTAAGCCATCCAGTTGGCACTTTGTGATGGCAGCCCTAGGAAGCTGACACATACTCTCAGCATCTCCTCCCTCCCACTCACCTAGTGACTGAAAGACTTTAATCAATATCAAACAGCTCCTCTTCACTAGAAGGTTATTGATCTGTGATATAAGTATAGATTCAAATAGTGTCAACTTTTTTCAAGGATCCTACAACTCACTACATGTCTCTTCAATATAACAAAGGATCTTTTCTATTTTCATGTGTGAAAAAAATAGAAATCAGCAGTGAGTTTTTCTCCATCTCATGTCTCACTATCCACAATCTTACCTGCATCTGAACCCATTCATTTCCATTTCCCCTGCAACAATAGGAAAGCTGTCCTCTTTCCCACCTATATTGGTCAGGGTTCTTCAGAGAAACAGAATGAATAGAGTATCTGTAGATATACGTATAGGAGGAGATTTATTATGGAAATTGGCCATGATTATGAAGGCCAAGAAGTTTCATGAAATGTCATCTATAAGCTGGAGATCCAGAAAAGCCAGTAGTATAATTCAGTCCAAGTTCAAAGGCCTAAGAAGCCAGGGATGTAACTCCTAATCTGAGGCCAAAGGCCTGCGGAGCTGAGTGAGGAGATGGTGTTAAGTACCACAATTCAAAGGCCCCAGAACCAGAAGCAACAACATCCACAGGGCAGGAGAAGATGGATGTCCCAGCTCAAGGAGAGAGAAAAGAAAGAAGAAATAGAGAGAGAGAGAGAGAGAGAGAGAAAGAGACAGAGAGAGACAGAGAGAGAAAGAAACTTTCCCCCGAGAGAGAAAGAGAGAGACCTTCCCCTACTCTCATCCAGACCTTTAATGGACTGAATGATGTCTGCCCACATTGGTAAGAGAGGATCTTCTTTACTCAGTCTGCTGATTCACATGCTAAAAACGCCTTCACAGACACATCTAGAAATAATGTTTTGCCAACTATCTGGGTATCCTTTCATCCAATCAAGTTGAGACATAAAATTAACCATCACACCATGCAAAGTCATTTCTTTTACTTCTGCTCTGATTTCCATTATCTGCCCTCAAGAATCACCTTTCATTAGTTTTTCTCTTGTTTTCTACATTTCAACCTCTCAATCCCTTCTTTTGTCTTTCCCATTTAATGTTTATATATTCTCAACTACCTCCCATCTTAAAAAGGGCAAGAATATATTCATCTTCTTTTCTCCAAATCTACTTTTGAGCTAATATCCTACACCTACCCTGTAGTTTTATGGGCAGAGTTATTGCTGGGATCATTGACACTCCCTACCTCCTCATTCTCACATCGCATTCATTTTTCAGCTCACTGAGTCTGTCTCTTACTCCCATCATTCCAGTGAAACAACAGCACCAGGGTTATGTCTTTATTACTTAACCCAGTACCCATTTTAATCCTTTTCTTACTGGGTCACAAAGCCTTGTGATTTTTTTTTTTTTTTAATCTTTAAATAAATTCCTGGATTTGAAAATCTTCATTCTTTGACCATGTTGTTACTCTTCTCTTTCTTTTAATCCTCCCTTCTCTTGGACTCACTCTCCTGTGTTTTTATTATTTCTTCTCCTTCTCCTCCTCCTCCTCCTTCTTCTTCTTCTTCTTTCTTCTTTCTCTTCCTCCTCTTCCTCTTCTTCTTGTTCTCTCTCTGGCATTTTTCTTCTTCTTCTTTATTTATATATTTTTTTTCCTCAAACCTTGATTCTGAGCTCCCTCTGGCCTTCCCATTTCAGTCTGCAGGAGGAGCTTTTCTTTCTCTGATCATCCCTTCAATTTGAATTCTTTCTATCCTCAATACTTTTTTCATCCACTGCCATCTTCCCCTTGATCACATGCTCTGCATTGGCTTCAATTACCATCTTATTGCTGATGATTCTCTTATCTTATCTAAAGTCTTTTTGTACTTTGCTTATTGTGGATAATTCGCAGTCAGCATCTATTACTATACTCTTCCAGGTATTTCTTCATCTATTACAGAGGCTGAAAGTGACGACATTTCCAAGATTCACTTGCTTCTCGATGTTTTATGTGAATTAAATTCTATGAAATAGATGCATTAGCAAGAGATTTGGAAGGCAGAGTAGGTGAAGACCATTTTCCTGTTGCTTTGACTGTTTCTCCTGGCAAGCAACATTGTGGAAGCATGGTATTCTGCATCAGCATGCCAGCTCTATGGATGTTATACAATATTATGGCAGCAGCAAGGGTAACTTCTTAATTTGGTTTCCTGATTTCTGGATCGCAGGCACAGGGGTATATTCTTGGATTCCGTATCTCTAGTGGAAGCCTTATAATTTCTCTCTGTCAGAGGTAAGAGCTTCCATAGAGGTCAATTCTGCCTAAAGTCTATTTCTCCTGCTCACCCAACAATTTATTAAGCATCTACCTCTTTGGGTTTCAATCCTTTTCTGCCTGAAATAATTAGAAGGATTTCTGTTTCTGAAACACACAGATAATTTGACAATTTTATTCCTAGAATCAGGGTAGTATTATAACAAAACTAAAAATGTGTAGTGTTAGCTTGGTGGCTGGGTGATTGGTATCAAAAGGATAGATATTTTAGAATTAAAACAAGAATGCTTGTTTTATATTTTTAAAAAGTTTTGGTAAAACTGTCACAAAACCTTGAATACCAACCATTTGCTAACAGAGCTTATATTTCAAGTGGAAAAATCAGAAAAATTCAGAATATTAATGTGAGCCAGCTGCTTCTTGCCTCTTGTACCAAAGTCACAAGAAAGACATGAACTCATGCTTGTTATAAGAGGTGATTCTGGCTCTAGGGAGGTAACACGGAGGAAAACAGGCTGTAGCCCAGCCTTTCTAAGGCATCTCCATTAACATTTTGCAAGCAGATAATGGGGAGCTTGCTCATGGCAAAACTTCACACTGGCAAAGTCAGATTAAGAGTATTGCCTTCCTATACAAGGCTCTTCTTTCAGACAACTTCAATTTGGGGGTTGGAGTTGGGGTAGACAGAGCATCAAAGGCCGGGTGGGAAATAGTAGAGATTTCAATCATACTGTGCCTGCATGATATGCATTTCTGTGGTTGCCTGGAAACACTAGAAGCTTATCAAGTTTTTGAGGAAAATGTATTGCTGAAAACCTATAAGACTGGCTCACAAGTCCTGTGACTTTTTTTTTTTTTTTAATCTCTAAAGAAATTCCTGGACTTGAATATCTGCATGTTCAAGAAGCAAGTTCAAAAGATATTCAGCCTGCTAAGGAGGGCATAGCCCCACTACCCACTTCAGAGGTAAACACAGAAAACAGTGGACAGGGCAGTTCCTTTCAGAGAGCAAAACAAGTAACTGAAAGACAGAGTAACCAAACTAACTCTACCGTCAGGGCAGGGAGTTTATCCAATTTTTCCTGCTAGTGGGACTTGAAAATTGCTAAGGACCTGTCATTTTTATGCATTTCCAATTCTTTCATCTCCTGAGTATGTACTGCACTTATTTTGTTTCTACCCCATCTTTGTATACCAGTTGGGTCAGAGATGTGTGGAGAAAATATTTCTTTTAGTTTATAAATCACTGGATCATAAGATCCACATCCAGCCCTAATGGAGAGGCAGCTGAACACCCAGAGATACTGCACTTTGCATCATCCTGCAATCCTGGACTTTAAGCTAAATGTAGTAAATGAATAATTCCTGGGGATTTTCTCCCTTACCTAAGAGGTGAATATGTTCTATAGGTGAAAAAGTAGTGCACAGAGATTTTTTGGTCACTAAAATATCAGACTGGCAGTGGTTTCTAGTTGTGCCCTCAGTATCTGTCCTCTACTTCTATAATAATAGAAATTTTGATAGGAATATGGCCTCAGAGCTAAAGATTGTATTTCTTAGCTTTTAATTTTGTGGCTAAATGTGAACATGTAACTAAGTTTGGTTAAAAATAAAAGTAACCAAAAGTAATGTGTGAAACCACTCATGATTTAAAAATAGGATATACCCAACCTTCTACTTTTCAAACTTCTACTTTTATTAGAAGGACTAACAGGTTCATTTTTGGACCTGATCTACATTTCTTTCATGGGTTTCCTTTCACAGTACTTCACTTGTAATATGTTTCTACTGCATTGACCCAGAAGATTGCAGTATGACAAGATTAGAGGTCACAGAAGGTATAGTTACCTAGATCTATAGGTGAACCTTAGTTTTGTATGTAGGCCATGAAAATTACTTACTTCTCAAAAAGTAAACAACAATTTTTAAAAAATGAATGCAAAGATAAGAATGTGATGTTTTGAATTTTTTTCTTTATATATGTATTTTTTCTTGTTTTCTTTTTTTTTTTTTTTTTTTTTATTATACTTTAAGTTCTAGGGTACATGTGCATAACGTGCAGGTTTGTTACATATGTATACTTGTGCCATGTTGGTGTGCTGCACCCATCAACTCGTCAGCACCCATCAATTCATCATTTATATCAGGTATAACTCCCCAATGCAATCCCTCCCCCCTCCCCTCCTCCCCATGATAAGCCCCAGTGTGTGATGTTCCCCTTCCCGAGTCCAAGTGATCTCATTGTTCAGTTCCCACCTATGAGTGAGAACATACGGTGTTTGGTTTTCTCTTCTTTTTTTTTCTTGTTTTCTATTGCTGCTGAACAAATTAATTTTTTTAAGGGGAAGCGACTTTATTTCTCCTTTTTGTTTATTTATTTGAGACTTGGTCTTGCTCTGCCTCCCAGGCTGGAATGCAGTGAAATGATCACGGCTCACCACAGCATTGACCTCCCAGGCTCAAGCAATCCTCCTGCCTCAACCTTCCAGGTAGTTGGAAGGCATACACCACTATGCCCACTTAATTTTTGTATTTTTTCATAGAAACAAGCTCCCTCTATATTGCCTAGGCTGGTCTCGAACTCCTGGGCTCAGGCAGTCCTCCCACCTTAGTGTACCAAAGTACTGGGATTCCAGGCATGAGCTACCATGCCCAGCAAGAATGTAGTCTTGAAGAAAGAGCCCAAAAGCCATAATTGGAAGACCTGAGCTATCATATGAAAGCTTTGTGTAAATCATAGATGATTATAGAATGGATAGTTTCCATTACCTGATGGAAAATGGTGTTCTCTTACACAGGAGTTACAGAGCTTCTCTGAGGCCAGCAAGATGTGAGTGGATTTGAGAAATGTCACACTTTTTAAAAAGTTTGTAAAAAGTGAGCAAAAATGAGGAAGATTGTTTAGCACTTAGTTTTTGGGTTTGTGTGTTTGCTTTTTGAGATGGAGTCTCACTCTGTCACCCAGGCTGGAGTGCAACAGCGTGATCTCGGCTCACTGCAGCCTCCACCTCCCGGGTTCAAGCGATTCTCCTGGCTGAGCCTCCTAAGTGGCTGGGACTACAGGGGCACGCCACTATGACCGGCTAATTTTTGTATTCTTAATAGAGACGATATTTCACTATGTTGGCCGGGCTGGTCTCAAACTCCTGATGCCCAGTGATCCGCCAACCTTAGCTTCCCAAAATCCTGGGATTACAGGCGTGCCACCACGCCAGGCTGCACTTAGGTTTTTGTTGTTGTTTTTTGTTGTTGTTGTTGTTTTTTAATACTCTGTTTATTTTTCTAACATGTTTGCTTTGAAGTAACATGATTAACGATCTGAAGGAAGAAATGGAGATCTGCTAAATTATTAAGTGGCATTATAAATACTTAATTTTTTAATGTCATCCTATTACATTGATCGGAAAAATGTTGTTTCTACTTTTAGCTTTATTATTAGTTATATTTTACACTGAATTTATGCTACTCAATCACTATATTAAAAACCAATAGAAAGTACCTCAATATTTATATATTTTCCTATTGATTTTTACAACATTTTATTAAAACAAGTGATCTGTTTTTTTATTTAAGAAAAACTTGTTTGGGTAGCAAAATCATCATCCAGAAAAAATTAAGCCTTTCTCAGGAGAAAAAAGTAAGTAACCAGTTTGAAAGAAAAGTTGATACTTTCATATGAACAACCATAATGAAAGTTTATAAAAATCAAACTAGACAGGGAATATTCAATAATTTTGATATAAAACAGTCTGAAATGCATCATCAGGGAAGTCCATTAATTTGTTGAAAAGTTTTCATTATGTAGAAAGTAAAACCGGCAATCAGCTTCTTTTCCTGTTTTAACCAGTTGCCTGACTCACTTTATCAGTGTTTTGTTTTGGTATCGTTTCTTTTGTGTTGATAAGAAATTTCAGGAAAGGATTTAAAATCTGAAAGCATAAGGTCTACCCTGAAAAAGTCCAGATTTGTTTGATTATAAACTGAGGACCAGACCTGGAAGGGCCTTGGCATCTCCTGCAGGAACATATGAGCAGTTCTGGCTTCTGTTAATGAAAGCATAAAGTAGGTTGTATAAACATGCTGCACAGTTGAAAGTGGGGTTGCCCTAAAATAGCAATAGCATGCCAGTTTTATTGAATAGCCCAATAAGGACAGATGATATTAAATGTCCCTAATTAGGTAGGGTTAAAAATAAAACCATATTATAATTAGAAAAAGTGACATTTTTAATCAGAGAACTCAAGCAAGTCTTGTAGAAAGTAATTCCAAAATTTGATGAGCAGTGGCAGAAAACTAGTAACATGTGAGTTCACAATTAGAGAAAACTTGAAAATACCTGCAGGTGAGTTCAGAGACCTAGAGTCACAGCACTGCGATACAACTATTATTCATTGGTTTAGACTATGTTTAGAATTTGTGTTTATTAATATCTCTTTGTCACTAAGACAACTAAGAAACAAAGCTTTGCTGAACCACAAAGCCAAGCTGGTTAAGCAGATAAGAGAATTGCAGAAGCTCAGTTCAAAAAAGACACAGATTCAAAAGAAACTTGCTTAGAATTTCATTTTTGACATGGCTACAGAGGAAGGAAAGAAAAGAAGGGAAGGATTTGTGACAAAAAGGGCTTTCCAGAAAAGCAGCATTTCAGTGCAGTTTCCCATTGTTCTGAGAAAGAGTAACTAAAGTTCTGCCCAAATCTGTGACTCCTGTGATCATGAAGAAAATACCGAAATAATATTTGATCAAACTGTTTCTTGAATTGTGTTGCTTGAATTTTGACTAATTTTGAATACAACCCAGATATGAGTTTGTTGTAATTAATATCATTTGTTTAGGATTAAAGTGAATTAATTAATTGCTTTCTTTTTCATTTTTAAACCAACCTACCTATTGTTGGCTGAAATTTAGCAGTCTTCACATCTAATTTCAGTGGTTCTGCTCTCTACTGAGCTTTAAATCTCAGGTCAACTCACTGTTGATGGCATCACATAGGCCAAGGACAAAATTCAGAGAGGTCAGATATGTTTCTTTAAACATGTATTCCAAATTATAGAGAAGAATCCCTGATGTATCAAAAATGGTAATAACCGAGGACAGCAGAAGTAAATAGAAGAAAGTATTTTGATATGGCAGTTTTTACATAGTAATAAGAATTTTAGGTTGAATTTTGAGAAAACTTTAAAAATACAATTTAAAAAATTATTCAGTAACACACCACAAACACCTTCATCTTTACACACATCTAAATTTCATTCTTGATTTTCACCAATAAGACATAGGTTAAGTTTGTGAAATGCAGTGAAGCTCAGGAATGGGGTAGGGTCAGGTTAGGGTGGGGATCAGAGGAAGTTATACTTGGGCAGAGGAGGAGTGACTAAGTGTGTCTCAGGGATTGAGTAAATCTCAGGGATGAAGGGGATCAGGGATGGGCTGAGAGTAAGCTAACATGTATGTGAATCTATATGGAAACCATTACCCACATGGTTCATTCAAGAGTTTTACATTCAAAGAAGCAGAAAAATAAGAATTGTGATTTTTCTTTTATTTCTTTTTTGAAACGGAGTCTCCCTCTGTCACCCAGGCTGGAGTGCGGTGGCACGATCTTGGCTCACTGCAAGCTCTGCTTCCCGGGTTCATGCCATTCTCCTGCCTCAGCTTCCCGAGTAGCTGGGACTACAGGCGCCCGCCACCACGCC